>NW_022686322.1:3607015-3629156 GCF_011630105.1 Anneissia japonica
ATATACATACATATATATATACATACATATATACATACATACATATATACATACATATATACATACATATATACACACATATATACATACATACACACATATATACATACATACACATACATACACATACATACACATACATACACATACATACACATACATACACACATACATATACACACATACATACATACATATACATACATACATACATACATACACATACATACATACATATATACATACATACATATATACATACATACATACATACATACATATATACATACATACATATATACATACATACATATATACATACATACATATATACATACATACATATATACATACATACATATATACATACATACATATATACATACATACATATATACATATACATACATATATACGTATACATACATACATATATACATACATACATACATATACATACATACATATATACATACATACATATATACATACACATATATATATACATACATACATACATACATACATAATATACACACACACACACACACACACACACACACACACACACACAGGTGAAACTATCCCCCGCCGGACACCATCCCGGTATTTCTGAGTCAAGGTTTCGAGGCCTGAATTTTTTATGTTACTAGGTAGGCCTAACAATCAAGTATCAAAATAGGACTTTTAAGGATGATAGGCTCTAGGCTAGGCCTAAAATGTAGGCTAGCCAGCCTTTGTTGAAAGGGAACTTCATGAAAAGGGGGGTTCGTTCGAACCCAACGAACCCCCCTGGCTACGGGCTTGCGCGAAGACTTGCTTATACCACCCGAACAATGAGCAGGAGGGTCTAGAACCAGAAACGAATGTAAGGCTCTAGGTTACGACACACCTTTAGGCCTAACTACTTGATATAACACGATTTTGACGTATGAGGTCTTACCTGTTTGACCATGGTAGCCCCAGTTAGCTTTATATTTACCTGCAGAAAATATTAAAACAAACATGTGTTACTTCGCATAAACAATCGTTGCATAGGCATATTAGTATACGTACCGGTTTTTTCGCAACAAGTAATAATAATAATAATGGTTTATTAATAATAAAAATAATAAATAATGTAAGATTAGAATAATAATAAATAATAATTTACAATATTTATCAATATTTACGAAAGCCCGTTAGTGTCAACAGTGAATAAAAATTTCAGATAATTCAGATAATTATCTGGCGGCCGCCAGATAATTATCTGGCGGCCGCCACTTAATTATTTGGCGGCCGCCAGTTAACCGATTTGAAATTTTTATTAACTGTTGACACTAACGGGCTTCCGTAAATATTAATCATCAATTATCACACAAATAACCATAACGTAGAAAGGTTTATCTACGGTACTTAACGTATAGGCCTATTTAAATAGTTTGCAATGACTATACAATTTTTACAGAAATCCATGACTAGAGGAAATTGTTTAATCTATACTAAATAAGAAACGAAAAACCTCACTTGATCATTATCAGTATAATGCACTTGTACAAAAGTGGAATTAAGGGATGACGTGTTAATCCAGTTACATAAATTCCACAATCTGTCACACTTTTCACGACTTCAAACCATTTAACTATAATAACGAACTGAAAACATTTTGAAAACATTCTGGATCTGAATCTGTGGATAACAGACTATCCACAGTCCACATTAGTAATTTGTAGCACCTCGATACTGTAATTTATCCTTTTTATTTGTGCATCCAAGTGCCTAAACATGAATTTAAGCACAATACTTTCTGTCTACATAAGAAACAACACCGTGACCGTCCCAGATCCCAGACAGATAGGAGCTCTAACCGGCCAAAGCCAGTGGTCCAAGCTTTGGGGCTCCGCGATATTTATCATTTTCTCTACATTAGCCGAGTAGGGAGTTAACGAGGCGTACGTAAAAATCAAATACTACCTTAAAATCGGAAACGCCGAAGCGGACAGGGCTTTGTCCAGTACCGTACACTAATCACTGGACACTACCCGGGCGCAGCTGCCAAAGTAGGGCCCATAAAACGTTAGCCTCATAAGTCTCTAGGAACGCCACTGAGCTCATAGGGATTTGTTATTGGCATGTATTAAGATACGGCCTACGCATTGTCACAGATGATTAGACGTGCTTGAGAAAATGCAAAACTTTCTTTTAAAATTTATTACAAGGCCATCTCTATATTCGGCCCTACTCTCAGTGTTTTTATATGAAGACAGACACAACGGTTTTCGGTTTCAGTATGATTGTACAAACTAAAAAATGTTTTCTTAGGCGTATATGGAAATACAATTAAAAATGCAAGCACTTTCAAATATCCATAAGCCATATTATTACCAACGATAATTTACTGTTAACTAATAAGAATGCCGGCCTATATCTAAATCATAAAATATAAAAATATAGGACGCTTCAAACAATTTAAAGAAGATGAAAACATCTTTGTGACAGAAAATATTTATTAAATTAAGATTTTAAATATTTCTACAAGTCCTGCTGTAGTTTAAGCAAGAACGTGAACAGAAATCAAAATTAAGCTACATGAATGGCTAGATTTTTCAAAAATCTAGCCATTAAACATTCGGTGTTTTACTACCAGGCCAGAATTGTTCAATAAAGTTAAAATGAAATTTAAATTTAACCAATATCTCTATGGAAGGCAATAGCCGCCAAAAATAAAAAAAAAGTGAAACGAAGTATAATATTTACAACGTACAAACATTTACAAACACAACGTACTTTTACAAACGAGAAAAATATCACATGAAATCAACGCTTGTCATGAAACGTTTAATCGGATATCCTTTCTTGGTTTACGTATTAGTCATTCATTACATACATGGGTTTTTATTTGACCTATACAACTCATGCACCACTACTACCACAACAACATCCACCGCCAATTTCATGTCTGCGACCGATTGTCATAGGGCTTATTCTTGTCTGGTAACTTTAACCGTCATTCTCGAGCCTTTCTCAATGATCACGGATCTTTTAACCACGTTCAATGTTTGCAACGGATGCTAGCATTATTAACCATTAACATCGGATTTATCTATTATTTCCCATTTGGTTAATGTAAAAAATGTCTTTACATTGCATGCTATTCTTTTCAGAGAAGCGGACAATCACCTCCATCTCTTCTTAGCAAAAGGACGTTATTGAATATATTTTCTTTTCTCCTTTCGGATCAGGGGATCTTAATCGGACACGCCTCGAAATTTCCATTTCCCACAGTGGTGTATCTAGGTGCCCGAGGGTGGGTACACGCCTCCATTCTTTCCCTTCCCCAGTAGAAATGTTCGAAACAAAAGTATTACGCTCAAGTAGTTAAAAATCAACCTTATCTTATTTTGCGAGCTACCGCAAGTCCCCATTGTCTCCTTGCCCATTAGAAACGTTCAATTATTTACGCAACTAGACGGGAAGACGGGTGGACTGGGTGGTTCTGAGCTCATCAGAGCGTGAAGACCACAGTTGTCTGTATATTAATACATTTTACTATGTCATATATTTAATAAAATACAAGACTCACTCTAACAATAACTCTTGGATTATTTAATAGACATGTTTCATTTATTTAAAATATCAAAAACCTGCAAACAATCAACTTAAACTATGCAGTAATCACTTTAATTGAAGAAAATACAATTCAACAACTTCCAAATAGAGACAACCCGAAATGGCTTTTTATTATAAAAATTCTTTCTGTGAAGCATTGAGGCTCTTTATTTATTTATTTATTTATTTGAACATACACCTTTGAATCGGTGGAACTCAATATCAATTGGTGCGTTCGTACAAACAAACAAACAAACAAACAAACAAAAAGAAAAAAAAAACAAAAAAAAAAAAAAAAAAAAAAAAAAAAAAAAAAAAAAGGGGTAAAATTTAACAAACACTCAGAATACTCAGAAATACTTTACAGGTCAACTGTAAAGTAAATGCTTAAAATAACTAACCTACAAAATTAATTATCTTTAATTCAATTGATGTCCAAGGTTATTAGCTCGTGGTTCACGTCAAACTTAATCTAGATATACCCGTCTTGAAACGTGATACGATAATCCCCCTAGTTGCGTTCGATGCCAAGTTAGAGCCAGATAAACAGCCAACCAGTTTCAGGCCGTCGACGTCACACGGTGGAAAGGCTTGTTTAATAAAACATCTACTGAACCTCTAGTTCAGTAGACTATCGTCATCATCATCATCGTTATTATTATTACGATTAGTAGTAGTATTATTAAACAAACATTTAAAGAAACTTGCAAAAGGATAAAAACGAAATTGAACCGCAGTATCGCGTTTCTATCTTAAAAGACCTGGCCTGAGATTTATGGATTTAAGATTTTTTTAAATCACGCTTAGGCCTATGTAAACCGTGTACTGATGCATATTTACATGTTTAGAAGTATTCATTTTGAGTGATTCCCAGGAAAGAATTTGTATTGGCTCAAGAATAAGCTTTAAAATTTTAACACTGTGTACAAAAGGGGGGGGGGGGGAAGCTGCGGCTCCGGGGCCCTTAAGTGACTTAATTCCTTTATCTAGCTATAATTGAGTGGTTCACGTCGAATTTTTAACTAGTTAAGTGGATCTATATCTAGATAAAAGTTCGACGTGAACCAGGCTAATACCGACAGTACATAGGCCGAATTTGTTGTATGTTGATAAGAAGTATAGTGCGATTGGAAATATACCAACTCTTTATACTGACCGAGTACCGGTACCTATGACAAAGCTAAATTTGAGAAATAAACATTTTCCAGAAAATCTACACTCATTATTGGGCCTGTTCGGTATATTAAGAACATTCTGTAAAAAATAGTGACAAGCTGAAAACATACTTTGTGCATGGATGTGATTGTAATTAAAATACATACATATTAACTTTTCAGTAGCAGGTATGTTGACATGGGAACGGACAAACCAATTATTTCAGATACTGTTTACTACCGTCTAAAATAAGGGTGATTCCACTTTTTACAATTAACTAATCAATCAAATATAACCATCAAATATAATATTTTCAGACAGGAATTCCTACTAGCTTTGGGAATCATAGAATCTGTGATTAGCATCACCAAAAAAAATTTGTATTTTTATGGAAAGTTCAACTTGACCAACGTATGAACTGTATAATACTATAGGACCCAACTAAGATTGAGAGAGATAACGATGATATTTCATTTCATTATTCGTTTATTTATTTGACCAAACAATAGTCAGGAGCAGCTTAAGCAAAACTTCACTACAGGCCTACACTCCCAGGAACCATATTGATTGTGTTTATATCTTTTTTTAAAACCCCCCACCCCACTTCCTCTTTTTTTTAATAATTGCCTAATATCTTCACATTTTTAAGTTTTTACACTTGTTGCTTAGCATTTTAACAGAATTATAGTTCTAGATAATTATATAACATATAATTTATATATTGCGCACTTTGGAAGTTCTAACATGATTAAAACAATATTGTGATAACGAATGGCGACGCAGAATAGAACACAAAATGAATTTCCTATTTTTCTGATCTAAGTGTAACCTTAATTAAAATAATATTGAATTTAGATTTAATAATTCTAAAGTTAACTTTCATTAACAGTAGCATTTTGAATAATCATATAATAATTATTTTATCCGCTATCATGGCAAGGCATGCTGACAGCCGAAAATAAGCATTTGTTGGCTATGACCATATACACAAATTATAAACAAAACCATTTTAATCAACCAGCATTAATTTAATTTCTGTTCGCATCCTTTCGTATTTGTTCACAATTTTTTTAATATCCGTGTCGTAATGTTGATAGATCATGGAGTTATAAATAGAGTTCCTTTATGAATAGCTTGTTGAAAAGATGATTAAGGCCCGTAAGAACACGTTCCTGGCACAATGATAAATGGATTATTCTACACCAGGTCTATTGTCTCAAAAGCAAATATTCTGAACAATTCACGACTAAATAATATAGGCCAACATTCCAATTAAACTGATATGTATTTAAATTATTTATTTGCATATTTGTGTAAGTTTCAGATACATTGTGATAAGACTATCGAAGTACGCTAAAAAGCAGTACCGGTACGCTAAAAAACGTCTTACCTAAGCATATCCTGTCCTGAAAACAATTCAATATTAATAATAGTAAATATTCACATTGAGAGAATCAGATTTATACAGTCATACAATGCACATACCGTATGGTGACATGGAAGTAGTAATAAATAGGCTTATTATGTCTGTTTTGGTTAGTGTGATTCTAACCATATGGCTATAGCACCCAAACCTACCGAGGCCTGTGCGCTTTTTGACAACCTTGCGTAATTTTGGGTTTAACTTATAGTTTTTTTTTTTTTTTTTTTTTTTTTTTTTTAATGCACATTTTAAACGTTAATTTTATGAATATTTTTTTTTTTTTTATGTGATTGTACATTGTTTTTAAAAGTTTTATGCGAGCATTCAGTTTCCTTCGTTGAAGGATGAATAAAGTTTTACTTTGACTTTGACTTTTGTATCTGGAGTTTGAAACACTTAGAAAACGCAAAATGGGTTGACATGAAAGTTCAATTACACGCTCATTAATATTAAATATATGTATAATGACGTCATATATTAATAAATGCACATCTTTGATGTATGTTGCTTGGACAAAGTTTGAAACGGAATAAGAAGATGAAGGGAGAAAAATCAGAAAAATATTTTTTCCACTAAGCACTAAACGCCGATAATATCAATATTGAAATAATATTCAATTAAATATTATATTCTATTCAAGGTGAAATTTTCATCTTCTATTTTATATGTCAAATTTCATCTTGCGTAAAGTATACTCTCGAGGTTAATATCTATATCGATATATTTTCTATCTGTTGGTTGATGGCCCGCACGGAAATCATTAGCGGTTGTATTTCCACGTAATGTTACTTTTGGTCAATGTACGGTTTTCCAAATGGTGTTTGTGCATGGTGGCGATTGGTTGACAAGATAAAATAAACGGGTTCCCACCATTGTGTGAATGTTATTACAAATGTTTTTTTGGGCTATTCATTAACCTGATCCTTATACAATGGATTTTCAGTCTATGTAGTTTATAGGTTGTTGAGGAAGACGACTGTCTATGGCTTCCACAAGCAAAATATATTGTCGTTGAACCCAGCTAGCTAGTTCAAAGAAACGCATTTAACATAAAGTTTATTATAATATCGATATAAGGTTGTATAATATAGTCACGAGTTGCGTTGTGAAACGCTTCAGGAAACGCAAATTGTGTTAAGTTTAATTACCAGTGCATTAATTGGATGACATCATTTTAATAGGCATCTCCCCCTTTCATAGTTTTTGCTTGGATCAATTTGAAAGTCGACTGGAAAATGACAATATTTGAACAGAAAGAAAAACCCATGTGCAAAGAAAAAAAAAAAAAAAAACACCACACACACACACACTCACACAAAAGGAAATGTCCTAACTGTACAATGAAAGATTAAATTATCGTCATATGACTCTTTCAAGGACAGAAGAAAAAATGCACAATATTATTCACCATTAAATGCTTGTAGGCCAATGTTCGGATTTAACGCAACTCTATCGAGCAATGATTAATAACGATGTCCACATTTACTTTACACCCACGCCGATTATGTACGAAATTACAGCAAGTTCCCACAATTATAATCCAGTCTCATCTATCCAAAAATGCAATTCAAATAACCACTCAAGGAGACTCGGACATCTGCATGAGATTTTCGATATTTTTTTCCGATGATTCCCATTTTCAGATTTCTTTAGATTCGAAATATAGATAATTTTATACTCACCTACTACTATTCACCTACTGAACAGCTCATCAATGATAAATTGATCTTGTTGCGTCTATCATCAATTTATTTTGAAATAACGATGGAACACAAGGTGGTGCATCCAAATTGACGGATTCATCAAAATAAACAGACTTAAAACTATGCATACAAAACAATATTTTGAAAAAATCCCTACAAAGAAACTTAAACTAGCACAATATACAATCAAAATGCCTATCAAAAATCATACAGCTGCATCAAACAAAAATAACAAACAAAAATGTATGTAATATGGTAATGTGAATGAAAACCAAATACAGAATATCGCAAATATCAGCACCATGCCTCTTTACCAACGAATTCTCTTTAAGAAAAAAAAAAATTAGGGTTGACGTTGGGGTACGTGATAATTTTTATAATTTATTGTTTAATGAATTTCATTCATTGTATTTTGAAATTTATATTGTACACCGGTATATTACTGTTATTAATAAAAGTGATTAATGAGTGAGTATATAAAGTAAATGTAATGCTTTTCTTTTTTTTTTATAAATATTTTGCCATACAATTATTTTCCATTTATCTTTTTCCTATTTTATTTATTCATTCGTTTATTGTTTTTCTTTTTTTATTTCATTTAATATGTTAAATCTCAAATTTTTATTTGCTTTGGGCTAGTTGCACCCTCTGTTAATTTCATATTTACTGCATAAGACCTACAAACATTATTATTATTATTATTATTATTATTATTATTATTATTATTATTATTATTATTATTATTATTTTAAGGATGGATAAACAAACGTGAGAGCTTCAGCGATTCGTTTGCTTTGGTTAATACTTAGCCTTTCCCTAATTTTTGTTATCTTATTTCACGTTTTGTTTATGTTATGTACTAATGTGCCTACTGTTAATTCTCATAAATTTTTATTTGCTTTGGGCTAGTTGCACCCTTTGTTAATTTCATATTTACTGCATAAGAAAAAACAATTATTATTATTATTATTATTTATTTATTTTTTTTTAAGGATGGATAAACAAACGTGAGAGCTTCAGCGATTCGTTTGCTTTGGTTAATACTTAGCCTTTCCCTAATTTTTGTTATCTTATTTCACGTTTTGTTTATGTTATGTTATGTTATTTCACGTTTTGTTATGTACTAATGTACCTACTGTATTGTATTTTTTTTTCTGAAAGTCTAAATAAAGAATTAGTAAATTAATTTAACTTTTTTTACTATAAAATATTGATTCCTGGTGAATAATTGATCTTATATAACTTTACGATTTTTCAAAGAAATGCAATGCTATTACAGTGCGCGGACAAAATGCATTGGGTAACCCTCCTTTAATTCCAATTATTTTAAAATGATATTGGGTGAATGGTTACGTAATAAAGACAACAACATAGATGCTAAGCAGTATCCTCACGATGGCCTGAAAGTAATATTTACAAAACATCAACATTTGTGCTGTACAGCAGTTCAAAGTAGGCTAGCTCATTCAACACTATTAAAAAAAAAAAAACACAGCAACAAAAAAACATGCAGGATATGCCTAAATCAGACTCAATTTGTTACCGTATTGACTCACCGTAAGCTGGCAATGACAGGGATAACGCTATGAGGAGTTTCAAACACGGCATAGCGATACGTCGGTGGAGACGGACTATCAAATACTGATGACTGCACTTACGAGATCTTGCTGAACACCTAATTGTGTAAAGTAAATTATGTAAGAATTTGCACGCACCTGAAAAACAAACGCTATTGAGGGCGGTATTCTAAATATTTACTAAGAACTAATAAGTCAATGATGCACCATTAAAAATTGCAATGAATGATAAACATGAGATATACAATTTTAAGCAATCAATATTATCAGAAATCGTGCGATCCGTCTGAATTGAAATGTCTAAAATGTCATAGGTTTAAGTCTACTAACCGATAATTCTGAAATCGGTTCTTTATAGGATTAATGTCACAAGCCTATATAAAACATATACCTATTGCAGTTTCACACTAAAAATCATATGTAAATATAATGGAATTTACACATTTGAAATAAAATACAATATAATAAAACAATGATTTTAAATGAAAGCGGCCTAAGTAATTCCTCTCTAAGGCATACAATTTAAAAATGAAGAGAAAAACTATTCTATTCTTAAATCCAATATATAGCTAGTTGCACATCTATGACTCAGCAACATGCAATACAGCACATATAATATTATGGTATCCGTAAGATAAGAAATACGGTACTCATAAATTACCCTTTCAACTTGCGTAATAGCTGTATGGTCCACGTCCGGCCGAAGTTTCAAGAGTGCATGAGATAACTAAAAAACTAAATAATAATGTCACATACCGGTAACACCTGGGAACATCGCTATTGCATCATAAGTAGAACTAAAGCATACTAATCATATTATCACGTAACACCTGTCCTCTTCACAATTCTACTCATAACTTTTAGAGCGTTGTCCTCTGATGCTCCAACCTACATAACGCAAATAATTTCGAGTTCATGAGCTACGATTGTCATTAGTGTCCGACTCGCAATTCTAAAGGTTGACACCATATTTTATGAACATGGATCATTTTACCATGCTTCATCCGTGGAACTCAGGCCATTACACAGGAGAGGGGTTTCTAGGAGCGAGAGATCCAGGGTGCCTATGAGCCCTGGTGCAGTCTAGGAGAAGGGGGACTATTATGGGGTCAAACCTATACCCCTAGTAATATGCATGTGGTTGTAAACTCATCTTGAAGTTTCTGTGTTTCTGTCAGGTGTGGTGCTAAAGTTTTCACGAGGGGTGGTTGGAACCGATGTCCACGTGGAGATCAGGCATTGAATTTTTTTCCAGATGAATTGTGATATTTTTCTCCCCAAAAACTCGTCATTTATTCAGGCACATAAATATACTTTGTGTTGTTCTGTGATATAGATATTTTCATGTTTCGTAACAGTTTTATCTATTATTATGAAATACATAGTATAGTACAAGTATGTCGAGACTATTTATGTATTGCATTCTGGCCCGAATTAGTCTGCAGTTTATCTATCGATGCATTCATTGACATTTTAGCGAGGTTCATCCAATTGCGTTTTAAACTCCATGACTAGTCGAACTTACGTGACTACATTAAAATAATTCACTGTATCTGACATTAAACGAAATAGCAGTATATACCATGTTCATATTTTTTTTGTATCCGAAAATTCATTTTAAAGTAATGATAGCCAGACTTGATACCGCATTAAACCGAAGTCTTAGTGCCCCTTAAAAAGTGATGAAAAAGCAACTCCCATTAAGTCCTGTCTCCCTTGAACTTGAAAATAGTGTACCTCTATTATATTAGACTGTATAGTTCATAGCTTTTAATTCGCGTGAGTGTAGAATGCGGCATAATTTAGGACCAATGCAGTAATGTGTACATTTTATAGGGATGACGTACCGTACTGCCAGAAAAAAAATAAAGAAGGGAACTCATAGTTTCAAATAAATTTTGAATATCTCATTTATAATAGAATAACAAACCTATAGTTGCTGGAAGCCAATTTATGGGTCTTCGCAAATACCATGTAAATATTTAAATGTTGAAATATAATAACATAGGCTCACTGGAACATACAAAGGAAATTCTTTTTCAGAATTAGACGTAGGCCTACGTGACATTATCTTTCGTAAATGCTACATTTTTCAAATAAAATGTTATAACGAGAAGAGTATTACCTTCGATTATAACCTATAACGTGTGTAAAACATGTTTCGTTTTCAAATTACAACTTAGCAGCTGCTTCAATTCAAATTATAAGACAGCAACAAGATCATAGGTTTATAATATCTGTGACGTACCTGCCCAATGACGTAACATAAAACGTAATATTAACATACATGTTGTTAAAGCAATCATTACGTCATCATTTTGTCTTCAACGTCATACAATAACCTTACATATTCGACGACGGTTTACAATATCACTGGTCTAATAGTCTTTATGTATTTCATAAAGCAAGGTACACAATTATAAAAGTCGCTTTATTGAAGTGCCATAGAAAATTTAGTTATGCCTAGTAAGTAAGTAAGTAACTTACTTTATTGCTTCTCTTTTATAACAGAGGCACACCCGTAAAGATGTGCAACAATAACAAAATCAGTAAAAACTTAATTACTGTGATAAAATATAGTAAGAAAGTACTGCGGTAGAACGAAATATATATAAAAAAGGGTTTACAACAATAGTAGAGATAAAAAATAAATACTAATACTAATAATATAAGTAAGTAGGTTAATACATACACTTATATACACACACACATACATATATACATATATATACACACACACACATATATATATATATATATATATATACATACACACATACGCATGCATACATGTACATACATACATACACACAAAATACAGACATGCATATACACACACATACACACACACATACATGTGAATGAGCTACAACCGATGACATTGAAATAAACCCTTACAAGTGGGACATAGTTAATCTTCGTTTTTTTATGTTAAAAAAACGTGTGTAATGTTATATCTGTGAGTAAGCAAGGGATGTTTAGCAACAGCCCTAATATTGAGTGGGCCACTGCATAACTGAATACGAGTATATCACAAGATACCGCTGCTTATTTTTACAACACACAACGTGTGTCTATGAACTTGGAAAAATTCCTAACTAACAGTGACATTTGAGGAAAAGCTCAGATATTTCACCAGGGGGTATATAGAGGGAGCTCTCACTTTTTAAAGCTGTTTTGAGAATTGGCGACGTCATCGCTTGTGTGTCTTCACAGGTGTGTCATCGGTTGGTATGGGTTCACAGGAGCACCCCCCCCCCCTCACACATATTCACACATACATATACATATATACATATAACAGAGTAAATATTGCTTAATAGGTAAAGAAATTAACCTTAATGTGCGCATTGCCGGACGAATATTAGGGGTTAGATTTCTGACTAGCCCCAATAGATATTCGATAGGCCGATAATCATAAACAGCTAGACCTGTCCCAATGTTTTGCAGCTGACTGACCTAATGGGACACATTATATAGTCATATACTACTATGCATGGAGCTGTACAATTTCATAGCTCTATGGTATAAGGAAAATTATACCTAAGGATCAATTAGTGTATTAATAAATTGCCTTGGTATGACCATAGAAGCCCTCGGGATTTCTTTTGTAGCTCCATGGTATAAAGATGATTACGCTATAAGGAGCAATTAGTGTATTCCCAAATTGCCTTAGTATGAGCCATCGGGGATTTGTTTTACAGCTCCATGGTATAAAGAATATTACACTGAGCAATTAGTGTTTTCACAAATTGCCTTAATAAGAACTTAAGGGCATTTTTTTTCTTTCAATAATTGCTTTTTGGTGCTCTAATTTCAAACTAATGCATGGAAAACAACTATACTATTTGCTGTTGTCATAATGATATACCCTGATATTCATCACTAACAGAAGCATAAATGCCTTGATGACGCTTCGGTTTGACGAGCACCTGCCGTTGGGAAGCTCCGGTAGACGATTCGGTCGTTGATTGGCTGCGTTGGTCGGTGATTATCAACCAATAGCACGGGTTCTAATCCATCTTGATAATTATTCTTCTCATACACATTACGAAACGCTTGTATCTGTCAATAATAAATATAAATTTCTGACAAAATAACGTTGCAAAAGTTGATACAACATTGTGTTAACGTGATTTTCTTACATATAATATAGGCCTAACCACAACGTCCACAAGTTCGCAAGTACAGAGTAGAACCCCTCCTTTTAGATACCCATAATACGGGGACACCCCTATAATTAAGGAGGCCTTTTCGGCTATAAAACGAGGAAAAGTATATATTTTAACCCTATGACCAACCACAATTCAGGGGACAACCCACTAAGGGGACGCAAAAGCGTCCCGAAGGTGTCCCCTCAATAGGGGTTCTACTGTATTTCGCTTTATGTTTGCTGCTCTAACTTCTTCATGTCGAAATGTAACCGAAATATCAAATCTTACTTGATTTCGTGAAACTTTAATTGGTTCGTTGAAGACAGTCCACACAACGCTTTCATAACAATCCGGCGTGGTGAGGGAACCATCGTAACGAAAATAGTCATCTAATTTTGTGGGTAACAGCGAGTTAACCTTAAACGGAGCACGGAATTCGACCGAGTTGCCTGTTCAAAAAAACAAATGTTTTGAATAACGTTTTTAACGAGAGTGCAATAGTTTTAGTCGTAGAAATACAACTGACAAACTTATACTTATTACTGTATAATAGCCGTGCTTCTTCAACGTTCTGAGTTAAAGAGAGTGATTGAAAGTATTAAGGTATCACCTTCTAAAGGAACTTTGTCAATCAAGTCAACAAGAGGTTGGAATGCTTCATTCTCGTTATTTCCATCAATCTGACAAAAATAAGTAACGCATGAATTGTTTAGTATTTCGATATATATATATATATATATATAACAGAAGCCAACCGAAAGAGTTCTGGAAGAGTGAGCTGGGGCGGAAGCAGGATTTGGCGGTAGGGGGTGCGTGCAAAAATTTAAGGAAATAGTACCTGTAGATGACCGGAAATGACACTTTTATATAGTAAAATTCATCATCATATCACCATTATATAGTCAGCGATTAATAATGTAATGTATGTGTAATGTACTCATAAAACCTAAAAACATTCTCTTTGATGTATTTACTTTACCTACTTCAAAGCCGCGAGTCCACAAACACCTCCACTCTACTATGTGTTGGGGGCGAGCTGAGAAAATTTGAGGAAATAGTACCGCTAGATGGCCTGAAATGACACTTTTTTAATCAGGGATTTTCGGCAACAACATAGATCTAATTAATACGAGTGATGTACCATGGAAAATAAAACTAAAGAAACACTTTCTTTGATGTATTTAATATACTCGACCTACCTCAAAGTCGTACCTAAAGTTGGCCGGAAATGACACTTTTAAATAGTAAAATTTATCATCATGACATCACCATTATAATATAGTCAAAATGAAGCGCCAACAAATTCTCCTGATCTTTTATCAGGTATTTTCGGCAACCATAGAGATCTAATTAGTATGTGTGATGTACGTTACCATAGAAAGTAAAACTTAAAAACATTGTCTTTGAGGTATTTACTTTACTTCAAAACTCTGACTCCAAACGTCTCTCAGCTCTACCACAGTTGGGGCTGAGGGGGTAAAATTTGGAGAAATTGTACCCCTAGATTGCCGGATATGACACTCTTATATAGTATTCATCATTATCGATCTAATTAATCGCTGTGATGTACCATAGAAAATACTACTTCATATGCCGAAACCCAATCTTATATCTTTGCACGCTTTTTTTTCACTTCTCAAATTATAATAAAGGCACGCGCACTCGAGTCGAGTATTATAGGTAATTCAGATGTTTGTGGGCAGAGATACAGGTATCTTTCTATAAAATAAGATGTCATCTGGCTGTACAGCGCTCTTTCGTTAAAACCTGGGTCATTTATGCATTTATGTCAACAATTTTCGGGCACATCTTCTTGATTCACGAAAATTGAGGGACCAACCCCTCCCCCTTAAAAAATATGTGAGGGGACGTCTACAGGGTGGCACCAGCGGGGACTCGTCGTGGAGATATGACACCCAATGGGGGGGGGGGGATCATATTCTGTACATATTTGTAGAATCTAAAATCGTTTAAATAAGCGTTTGAAACCCCTAAATATTCAAAATTTCGAGGAGCTTCGCCACCAGACTACTTTCATGGCATTTAAACCGACGTCTGACCACACCCACTTTGTTCTCGTCGGGGAAATTTTCGTTCTCGTCCGGGAAATTTTCTCCCTCGTCGGAGACATCGCCCCCCCCCCCGGTCGGAGATCTCGGACCCCGCGTCGGCCAAATCCTGGCGCCACGCCTGGATTTTAACCCCTTCCCCCATGAAATGCGCCCATTGGCGCGTGAGAGTCCACCACCTCAGCCCCAACATGGTTGGTGCTGAGTTGCGAAAATTTTGAGAAATGGACCTCTGGGTGCCCGGAAATTGCACTCTCATACATAGTAACTTTTTCAACCCGCCCCTTTTTATTATTTTTAAAAAAAAAAGGGAAAAAAAACAATTATTTTTTTTTTTTTTATAATGGGGGGGGGGGGGGGGGGGTGCGATTGCACCCTATGCACCCACCCCAGGTGTGGGTGTAGGTTCTAGGGACGTGGTGAATCTTACTCTATTATCGTCTACCCTTTTGGCCTTACTATTTTAAAGGGATGCTAACATGCATAATATATAGGCTACTAGGAGTTATACCACCAACCTTGAAGAAGAATCCTAAAACAGCGAGACCCTTTGGTTGGGTTAGTGCTTCGCCAATAGATCTGAACCTGTCACTATCATAATGAACGATGTGAAGCTAAATGAAAATGATAGAATAATAGATTATTTCAGAAAAAAAAACATTAAACAAAACCCTTTTTCCCTAAATCGTACCGATCTTGTTATTGTTAATATCGTGTTTTGTTTCCAAGTAAAAATTAGTGCTAATGGACAATGCTACATACATTATGTTTTTTTTTTACCACCTTTTAAAGCATATACAACAATAACAACAATATGAGAGACCTAAAACTAACCTCGGCCGGATACTGCCTACCATCAATTAGGTGCTCGGAACCTACGGAATCGTCGCTACCCCAATGGAAGTGAAATTGCTCGGCTATGTATGTATTTTCTAGGCCACCTCCTGCAATCTCCTCCGAACCATTCAGATGTACCATTACTATAAACAAACATGAATTTATTGCTTCTATTGTGCATTCATCAGTACCCTGTATCAGTTGTATCAGTATGGGTAACATTTGCACCATCGTCCGTGGTTGTCCTCGGCACTATCATCGCCACTAGTCATGTCGAAAGCAATCAACGTTGATATCGTCATCTACGAAATACCACCATCACCACCCCAATCATCATCACTATCGTCATCGTCATCATTGAAACTGACAGCATTATTATTTCCCCACTTTCATCACAATATCAGCAGTTAAAACTTCCCTCGTCCGTATTGGCACATTCATTAGCACCACTGTCAAATTGTACCACCAAAAACATTACCGGCTTCAACATACATTAACATCTTTAACCAAGATGAAACTATCATTCTTATTATAACACTGTGCTTAACGGCAACGTCCATTGGCAACGTTGACATTATTATTCTCTTACTATTTTTATCATCGTCATCATCATCATCATCGTCATCATCATCATCATCATCATCATCATCATCATCTTCATCTATCATTGCCCTTATCATCATCGTCTTTATCCTCGTCATTGCTATCACCGTCATTACCAGTATTATCGACACTATATTATTACTGCCGAAAGTGTGTCGGCACTATCGTTGCACCGTGGCTATTATTGCTGTCGTCGTCACCTGAAACGATGTATTTTTTAACTTACACGTGTGTCCATTATTCTCTAAATGCATTCGCACCTCGTGTACTGGTACAAGATTTGTTAAAACTAGTGGATCAAAACTCCTGTACTCCGTATTTACGATTGAAAATTCAATCGGCGACTGCTTCTTTCCGTCACAATCCGAATTTGGATACAGTGTTGCCCAATACTCAGGACCTGTTAAGAAATCAAGAAAGTTTCCATTCGTTTTCCAACATTTAAAATAATGGTGGTGGTGGTGGTGGTGGTGGTGATGATGATGCCGATGAAGATAACGATGACGATGGTGACGATGATGACGACGACGATAATGTGGATGATAATCACGGTGACCGATGTTGACAAAAACAAAAATATATAAGGTACTTTTCCATTTTTAAATACGTTATCCGGACGTGACAGAACAGCTAATTGTGAAGTAACATAATAGGGGCCGTCCTAGGAGAAAACCTAGAGCCAGATTAATGTTGAATTCTTACCTGTCTCACCATGGTAACCCCAATTAGCTTCGTATTCACCTGGAAAACATGTTCGAAGATATTCCCGTGTTAATTCGGATAGAAAAAACCCCGCAAGCTTACGAAAAAATAACGAATACGGTTACGTCTTCAGATTTTAAGTCAATCCATTTTCTACTGTTAGCATATCACAACGTAGGCCATCCGTGCCTTTGACGTGAATCAACGATCATATCAAGCTTTCATGTGTTTGTCAAGAATGTTTTAGGCAAAATGACTGATAATAACAAAGATGATTCGTATTTTGTTATCGTTTTCGTAAGGATACAGAATCTCCCCAAATGTTTATCCGCCTTTATTACTCATCATTATTCTATTATTATGTGCATTAATAATAATAATAATGAATTATAAATACATAACATTTAGGTCTATTATTGACAATACAGTCCTTAAAAACAACCATAATTATAATCGAAAAACTGTAATACTCATAATACTAACAATATTAAAGGTTGAAAGTGACTGTTACAATATTATTGGTAATTTAAAATTAAATGTCTAAAATATATAGAATGAAAAAAATAAACCTAATCTTGACATTGACTGACCGTAAGCGGGAAATGTCAGCGCTAATGCGATCAACACTTTCAAACACAACATCACGAAGCGTCAATAGATACTGACTGAACGCACGATCTACACGAAAACACTTAATTATGTAAAATAATTATGTAAGAATTTCTACTCACCTGAACAATGAAATACTACTGAGGGCGCTAACCTCAGTTCTTTACTAACACAGCTAAAAATAGCAATTTCCATTAAAACAAATAGATTTTTCAATAGTCCAATCCCGTACTATATCTGATTACTCAATAACTCATAAACAGCAATGTTAACCTTGATGATTTGAGTGTGCCACCCTCCTTCCCGATTGGTGCTACAAATTTTCGGTCCAAATAATAATAATAATAATTATAATAAAATAATAATTTTTTTTCTATATATATATATATATATATATTTTTTACTTTTTATTTATTTTTTTTAAATATGCATTTCTTGTATCTTCTTTTTTTAATATTTTAATGTTTTTGCCGCTTTCTTGCCCATAACTTTTGTAATATTACAAGCTATTTGGCCCATTGCGCCACCATTTGTAATAACTCTGAGAGTTTTTTATCAATAAAGTGAAGTGAAAAATCCTACTAAAAAGCATAAAGTATGTTGATATAACTATCAAGGTCAAAAAAAAAAAAAAAATTACAAATCTGCATGATGTTGTATGGTATAATTGGTACAACGATTATGAGTGGAGCGTGATGCTGTTAGCCATCCTTGGTACCATCGATAGACATTTCCGCTAAACTCTGCCCCTTACATATTGTTGTTAAGAAAAGCGTGTTTGTGGGACATGTGCGTAATCCTGGCCCTGTTCTGATTGGTCCTATATAAAGCTTGATTGACACCCCAGAAAGGTCCGTTGTGATTGGTTACCAAGGATGTTGACACCAGTCTACCACGTTGAGGTAGCATCTCCGACTTCAGACTGGAATTATTTTGTTTTCCTATTTTACAGCCTATTTTTATATTGTTTTAATTAATTAGGTTAAGTGTCTTATAATTATATAGAATAAATACAATTTTATATTAGGAAGTTTAATTTTCTACAGCCATTTCTTCCAGGTCCGCAAGACCAAATGCTGTCTTATCACAAATCATTACTTTTTCTATAATCGTAATACCACGTTGAACTACGTTATAATCGATGACGTATCCATAACGTCTGAGTTCTGATTGGATATCTAGCATAAAATCAATCATGTGATCTCTGACAGACTCTGTCGTTCCGAAGTGCGCCCAAGGATTTCGAGTGATTTTCTGTCTTTCATTTAATGATTTAAAAAAGTCTGTATTAGCTTCATATTCATAACTTTCATTCATAAGATCGTCAGAGGAATTGGGGTCACTGGCTGGGAAATGAAACAATATATCACCATCGCCCACTACTACAACAGTGCTACTATCGCCACTAGAATTGTTTATGCTGTAACTACTACCACTGCTACTATCACTGGTACTGCGACTATCACTGGTACTGCGACTGCTACTACCACTGCCACTGCTATTGCCACTGCGACTGTCACTGCTACTGCCACTGCCAATGCCACTGTGACTGCCACTGCTACTATTACTGCTACTGCTATTGCCACTGCAACTGCCACGGCTGCTGCCACTGCTACTACAACTAGTACTACCACTGGTACTACTACTACTACTACTACTACTACCACTACTACTACTACTACTACTACTACTACTACTACTACTACTACTACTACTACTACTACTACTACTACTACTACTACTACTACTACTACTACTACTACTACTACTAATACTGCCACTGCTGCTGTTGCTGCTGCTGCTGCTACTACTACTAGTAGTACTACTACTTCTATGCCAAGGTGTGCTATTTCCGTTGCTTATACCAATAATTAAACTACCACTAGCAATATCAATAGCTCTATCACTACCAACACTACCACTATTAGTAAGACTAGGCTTTCTACTTATATCATTATTGTCATTGGTGCTACTATTAAACATATTGACTAGGTCTATGTTGTCGCTTGGTGAGGACAGCTGAATACCAGGCTTACTACTACTTCTAGAGTTAATTTTGTTATTTCCATCAATGTTATAATTTTTCGACTTCAAAAGTGTATCTAATTCTTCTACTACAACTAACTCACAAACACTGGTAGTAGTAGGTCTGCTAACACTTTTTCTGGAATAGGGGCAGCCCCTAGATCCAAGCCTTGGTCTCCGCTTTTGGCTGGACCTAGTAACGCGCATTGTGGCCGGATACTCAACTGAATCTGATGATTTAGCCGCCGTTCTCTGCTGGCCTTCATCTAAAGATGAAATTATTTCTCTCTTAAACTTCAATTTTGCCATACTAATGTCAATAAGTATAGCAGACGAAAAAGAGAATCGATGCGTGGGATTTTAAAACTGGTTCGGAGATTAAAACCGGTAATATTTCGATTAAATGAAGAGCAATTTCGAAGCAATGTTCATCGGTTGATAGAAGAAGATACTTCTGATTATTACATCACAAGTTTCTTTCACACTCCTTTGAATCAGAAATTACGTAATAAAGGTTGTTCTTATGTTCTATTGTACGCGCGAAGCGCGTAAAGCGCAGAGCTGACCAATAGGATTACAATCAACTTGGTGACACACAAAGAGGAAGAGCGAGAGCGTATTGCATGGTTACATGGAGAACTTATTTTATACCAGTGTTGGTTACCGTGTATCAGTTCAATTACATAATAATAAAAGTAGAAGTTACAACAATGTCGAGGTCTAGCAAACTGGTCAAAAATGGCAAATGACATTTATCCGTCCAAACGCCATACAATTTTGAATACAGAATGTTAGGTGAAAATCTAACTATCGTCAAGAGTGGTCGATACATAGGAATTACACTTACCGATGATTTATCATGAGAACTACACATAAACCAAGTTATAAATGACTCAAATAAAATTCTTGGATTTCTCAGAAGAAATTTTTCAAAATGCGACTAGCAAATCAAAGCAGCAGCATACAAATCACTCATTCGCCCAAAGCTTGAATACGAATGCTCAGTTTGGGACCCAAATCAAGTTCGTCTAATAAACAAATTGGAAATGGTGCAAAGAAGAGCTGGAAGATTCACAGTATCTGACTACAACAGAATGTCAAGTTTCAGCGCAATACTACAATCACTTCAATGGCCAACCCTAAAACAACGCCGAGAAAAAAACCAGGTTATTGTTATTTCAACAAGCCATCAAAAATGATATTGCTATAAATATTCCGACGTATGTCAGCAAATCGTCAAGAAAACAAAGAAATGTTAACGAACATAAATACACCCCAATTCAATGTCGCACACAAAATTACAAACATAGTTTCTTGCCTAAAACAATAAATGATTAGAATAATCTTCCATCTGAGGTCGTCCAGGCTAATGAAGTATCAATTTTCAGATCAGCTCTAGATAGGTATTATCAAAATTAAAGTAAGTTAAAAATAAAATTTTCTCAACTAATATGAAATACTCTTTAATAAACTTGAGCACACGTTGCACACTAGCAGCAAAACACATTGGATGAAAGTGCTGAAGTTACCAGCGATGTCCAATTAGCGATTCTGAGATTCTTGAGATTTTGAGGGGAAATCCACATGGGTAAGCCTGGAAGGATCCCGTAGTAAACCATTATTATAGAGAACGATTTTTTCCTCTCTGGATACTTTGAAATTTATAAAATACCAACTTTGTGCTGATTGCATATAA
>NW_022686322.1:3630661-3635110 GCF_011630105.1 Anneissia japonica
AATAAATTATTTAATAAATGATATAAATGATTAAGCATAAAAGTAAATGTTATTATTATTAAAGTGAATTAATTATAGGCAATTTCCTAATATTCACCAAAAATTGATTCAAAATGCAAGCTCAGTTGTTCACAGGTGCTAAGCAAAAACAAATATGCCAGTGTGGACGGCTTAATATTGGGCACAAATCGCTGTTTACTTATAATCGAATATTTCACAGATTCGCGCCTTATTAACTCAATTCTTCTTTTGCCGTATTTAGTGTCAGTCTTGCTAATAGCAATATCGCAAAAGGCATGAATGAAATCGAGGTAAGTGACGCTATTGATATTAAAGTTCAAAATCCGTAATATTTTAGCTTCTGTTTGTGAAATTCGTTTGGGATCGAAGTAACCACCCTGAATACATTCGCAAGCATATGAGATGATGTGTCGTGACTGGTATCGTTCCGCGCATTTTAATGCAAGGCATAATGCTGCGATTGCCATTTCTTCCAGGTCCGCAAGACCAAATGCTGTCTTATCACAAATCATTACACTTTCTATAATCGTAATACCACGTTGAACTACGTTATAATCGATGACGTATCCATAACGTCTGAGTTCTGATTGGATATCTAGCATAAAATCAATCATGTGATCTCTGACAGACTCTGTCGTCCCGAAGTGCGCCCAAGGATTTCGAGTGATTTTCTGTCTTTCATTTAACGATTTTAAAAAGTCTGTATTAACTTCATATTCATAACTTTCATTCATAAGATTGTCAGAGGAATTGGGGTCACTGGCTGGGAAATGAAACAATATATCACCATCGCCCACTACTACAACAGTGCTACTATCGCCACTAGAATTTTTTATGCTGTAACTACTACCACTGCTACTATCACTGGTACTGTGACTGTCACTGGTACTGCGACTGCTACTACCACTGCCACTGCTATTGCCACTGCGACTGTCACTGCTACTGCCACTGCCAGTGCCACTGCGACTGCCACTGCTACTATCACTGCTACTGCTATTGCCACTGCAACTGCCACGGCTACTGTCACTGCTACTACAACTAGTACTACCACTGGTACTGCTATTTCTGCTACTACTACTGCCACAGCTACTACTACTGCTACTACTACTACTACTACTACTACTACTACTACTACTACTACTACTACTACTACTACTACTACTACTACTACTACTACTACTACTACTACTACCACTACTACTACTACTACTACTACTACTGATACTGCTGCTGTTGCTGCTGCTGCTGCTACTACTACTGGTACTACTATTTCTATGCCAAGGTGTGCTATTTCCGTTGCTTATACCAATAATTAGACTACCACTGGCACTAGCAATATCAATAGCTCTATCACTACCAACACTACCACTATTAGTAAGACTAGAACTTCTACTTATATTATTATTGTCATTGGTGCTGCTATTAAACATATAATTGATTAGGCCTATGTTGTCGCTTGGTGAGGACAGCTGAATACCAGGCTTACTACTACTTCTAGAGTTAATTTTGTTATTTCCATCAATGTTATAACTATTTTTCGACTTCAAAAGTGTATCTAATTCTTCTACTACAACTAACTCACAAACACTGGTAGTAGGTCTGCTAACACTTTTTCTGGAATAGGGGCAGGCCCTAGATCCAAGCCTTGGTCTCCGCTTTTGGCTGGACCTAGTAACGCGCATTGTGGCCGGATACTCATCTGAATCCGATGATTTAGCCGCCGTTCTCTGCTGGCCTTCATCTAAAGATGAATTTCTTTCTCTCTTAAACTTCAATTTTGCCATACTAAAGTCAATAAGTATAGCAGACGAAAAAGAGAATCGATGCGTGGGATTTTAAAACTGGTTCGGAGATTAAAAGCGGTAATATTTCGATTGAATGAAGAGCAATTTCGAAGCAATGTTCATCGGTTGAAAGAAGAAGATACTTCTGATTATTACATCACAAGTTTCTTTCACACTCCTTTGAATCAGAAATTACGTAACAAAGGTTGTTCTTATGTTCTATTGTACGCGCGAAGTGCGTAAAGCGCAGAGCTGACCAATAGGATTACAATCAACTTGGTGACACAATAGAGCTATTAAACAACTAGAGTGCTGACAAGATGGCGCAGCAATGCAGAGTTATGTATGTGTACCATCCAAGATGGCCGTCGTAGTAAAGCGCCACGCCTTATTAACTCAATTCTTCTTTTGCCGTATTTAGTGTCAGTCTTGCTAATAGCAATATCGCAAAAGGCATGAATGAAATCGAGGTAAGTGACGCTATTGATATTAAAGTTCAAAATCCGTAATATTTTAGCTTCTGTTTGTGAAATTCGTTTGGGATCGAAGTAACCACCCTGAATACATTCGCAAGCATATGAGATGATGTGTCGTGACTGGTATCGTTCCGCGCATTTCAATGCAAGGCATAATGCTGCGATTGCCATTTCTTCCAGGTCCGCAAGACCAAATGCTGTCTTATCACAAATCATTACACTTTCTATAATCGTAATACCACGTTGAACTACGTTATAATCGATGACGTATCCATAACGTCTGAGTTCTGATTGGATATCTAGCATAAAATCAATCATGTGATCTCTGACAGACTCTGTCGTCGAGAAGTGCGCCCAAGGATTTCGAGTGATTTTCTGTCTTTCATTTAACGATTTTAAAAAGTCTGTATTAGCTTCATATTCATAACTTTCATTCATAAGATCGTCAGAGGAATTGGGGTCACTGGCTGGGAAATGAAACAATATATCACCATCGCCCACTATTACAACAGTGCTACTACTATCGCCACTAGAATTGTTTATGCTGTAACTACTACCACTGCTACTACCACTGCCACTGCGACTGTCACTGCTACTGCCACTGCCAGTGCCACTGTGACTGCCACTGCTACTATCACTGCTATTGCCACTGCAACTGCCACGGCTACTGTCACGGCTACTGCCACTGCTACTACGACTACTACTACCACTGCTATTGCTATTTCTGCTACTACTACTGCTATAGCTACTACTACTACTACTGCTACTGCTACTACTACTGCTACTGCTACTGCTGCTACTACTACTACTACTACTACTACTACTACTACTACTACTACTACTACTACTACTACTACTACTACTACTACTACTACTACTACTACTACTACTACTACTACTACTACTACTACTACCACTACTACTGGTACTACTACTACTTCTATGCAAAGGTGTGCTATTTCCGTTGCTTATACCAATAATTAGACTACCACTGGCACTAGCAATATCAATAGCTCTATCACTACCACTACCAACTCTACCACTATTAGTAAGACTAGACTTTCTACTTATATTATTATTGTCATTGGTACTACTATTAAACATATTGACTAGGCCTATGTTGTCGCTTGGTGAGGACAGCTGAATACCAGGCTTACTACTACTTCTAGAGTTAATTTTGTTATTTCCATCAATGTTATAACTATTTTTCGACTTCAAAAGTTTATCTAATTCTTCTACTACAACTAACTCACAAACACTGGTAGTAGGTTTGCTAACACTTTTTCTGGAATAGGGGCAGCCCCTAGATCCAAGCCTTGGTCTCCGCTTTTGGCTGGACCTAGTAACGCGCATTGTGGCCGGATACTCATTTGAATCTGATGATTTAGCCGCCGTTCTGTGCTGGCCTTCATCTAAAGATGAATTTCTTTCTCTCTTAAACTTCAATTTTGCCATACTAAAGTCAATAAGTATAGCAGACGTAAAAGAGAATCGATGCGTGGGATTTTAAAACTAGTTCGGAGATTAAAAGCGGTAATATTTCGATTGAATGAAGAGCAATTTCGAAGCAATGTTCATCAGTTGAAAGAAGAAGATACTTCTGATTATTACATCACAAGTTTCTTTCACATTCCTTTGAATCAGAAATTACGTAACAAAGGTTGTTCTTATGTTCTATTGTACGCGCGAAGTGCGTAAAGCGCAGAGCTGACCAATAGGATTACAATCAACTTGGTGACACCATAGAGCTATTAAACAACTAGAGTGCTGACAAGATGGCGCAGCAATGCAGAGTTATGTATGTGTACCATCCAAGATGGCCGTCGTAGTAAAGCGCCACCTTCAGGCTTAGTATACATTTTATTACATATTAATAAGCCCTCTGACTGACTATTATTTCATTATTGATAATGAGTAATGGTAATAACAAATTATTAAACTATTGTAGCCAAAACGAGGCCAAGTGAAGCATCTTATTCAAAAATAAAGTACCAAAGAATAAAAATTAAAATCGTATACATTACACCCAAACATCGCAACGCTCGAGTTTGAAACATACAGGTAACTAGCTGTACTGAACTTTCTGAGTAAATTGAGGGCGCATTTGCAAACGATGGCGCTTAGCGAAATTTGATTGGCTAAATCTATGGTAGCCATCTTGGATCCCC
>NW_022686322.1:3637181-3638942 GCF_011630105.1 Anneissia japonica
CTATGTAACATATATACATAGTAGTAGAAATTGCACGATTTTCCCCGTTAGGTTTTTCTTGTGATAATGGTGTAACTGTTATTAAATTGGACTGGATTTGTGACGATATTCAAGATTGCTACGACAATACAGATGAGGAGGGGTGTGGTAAGTATTTTTTTCCGCATCATCTTCTACTATAATATTAATCATTACTATAAACTTGATTTGTCCTGTGTCGTTAATGTGAATAATTGTTTTTCTGAGTCAGATTTAAGCAGCTATTCGTTTAGCAGCTATTCGTTTAGCAGCTATTCGGAATGTCCTTACGCTGACTGTGACGATGGTACCATCTGCCTACATGAATATGATATTTGTGATAACATAGCAGACTGTATAGATGGACAAGACGAAGCAGAAAGCCTGTGTACACGTATGTAAATAAACATATGGTATATGAATGCTTTAATATCAAAATAATAATTATAGCCCTTTGCATAATGTTCAAAACATTGTTAGTGGTATTTTATTTTGACTTTCCACAATTATACTCTAAAATGTTCTTCATTTTGGGACTTTGCCTTTTTCAGACTGTTGGGCTTGTGATGGTGGAACACAATGTATTGACTTAGATTTTGTTTGCGATTCTATTGCCGATTGTGACGACATGACAGATGAGAACAATGATGGGTGTCCACCAGGTACTACATAATTTAGGACCTCTGCAATCGGTTACACACTTTGTACATCGTTAACACTTCACCAAATCCTGTTACAGCAAATGCAATTGATCTTTGACCCCTTCGTTGCCCAATTGGCATAACCCAAAATTGGCTGCACGTGCCCAATCACTTGCTACATTAATGACATAAACACAAAGTTCGGCACATCACCTCTACTTTCCCAATCAATCACTCGCTACATTGTCTGCATTCAACTCTCTGTCACATCGGTTGCGCAATGTCTTTCATCTTACACTTATGACATTTTACTACATCGGCTGCACTGTGTTTTCTACATCGGATAAATTTATACACTAATCTTGCTACATTGGCTGCACTGCATAGCTTACTGCTACATTACTACAAATGTGTACAGTTTGCTACATTGATCATTTATCTAATTTGAAAATTGTGCCCCCGTTTGAACCATTCTGAATCCACCCATGTCCTCCAACGTCAACCTCACCATTAGTTGCATTAGCTAATAAAATACATTTTTGGATTTTCGAAAAATAATAGGCGATATACTCGTACTTTTTAAATAATATAATGATCAAGTATTTTTCAGTGGAGGACCGATGCTGGAATGGGGCGTTCCTTTGTCATCATGGCTATTTTTGCATCCCTCGTAGCTGGATGTGCGATAATGAAAATGACTGTGGTGACAATTCTGAAGAAATTAAATGTCGTAAGTATTATACCAGACTAAAACAATGGAGTTAAATTAATTGCTTAACTTATAATGGTACCTCTTGAGAGTAATATATAGAACTGGACTGTTTGTTTCAAAGCCGACAATGACATGTGGTCAAATTGGAGCGAATGGTCAATCTGCGACGCTGATTGCGGATCCGGTAAAAAAACAAGGACTAGAGCTGTCTCTTATACACATCTAGATGTGTATAAGAGACAGGTACCGGTACAACATTACTAGGATAATTATTTAACCTTACTCTATTCATCATAATTTTGCTTTTACTATCAATTATTTATAGTATCACTGACCTTTGTATTATTTTTGCATTGTATTAATATACACACATTACATCCTGTACCTAGC
>NW_022686322.1:3640022-3694908 GCF_011630105.1 Anneissia japonica
AAAGAAATTAGAACTACATTTTGGAAAATTTGAACTACGTTTTCAAAAATTAGAACTTCATTTTGGGAAACTAGATCTACATTTTGAGAAATTTACGCCTACGTTTTGATAAATCAGACATTGAATTTTGCAATTACATTTTGTTTTTTAACATGGACTTTTGCTGCGTATGGCACCCCATAGAAAGGATCCCGTAGTCAACCATTATTATCGAGAACGATTTTTTCCTCCCTGGATACTTTGAAATTTATAAAATCCTGGCAATTCAATTAGTTTATTGTATATTTCATACAAAGTTGGATATTTTTACACCGCTCACATAACAATTATGCCGAACATACCAACTTTGTGCTGATCGCATATAAATTTATATACAGTATATAAATATAATATATATATAAATATATATATATACATATATATATATATGTTTGTGTATGTGTGTGTGTAAATAAATATAAGTATATACTGTATATATATATGTAAGTGAATGGACTATAATATAATATATATATAATATAGATATAGGCCTATATAATTAAATGTTTACGTTGTTTATTATATATTATATTGATTATTAAATCGAGTAGTTTATGACAATTTAAACGATAAATTATAACTTTAATGTAAAATATTAAACATAGATAAAATAAATAAACATTTCCAACTTTTTTAGGATAGGCCTATATATTTTTTTAAATTATAAATATATATTATATATTTATAATAATATACAAATATATTAGTCCCATATAAACACAAAAGTAAATGGTCAAAAAAGTGGTAAAATATTAAAGAAACTTGGTCCAAAAAAACTGTATAACTTTATCAATAGCATGCACTGCTGGCACAACGTTATTCTCACGACATCTCTAGTGCATACAAAACACTGCTTTATTCAATGCCAAGGCGAGGGTTTTACCAGGCCACGTGGTTTGAACATGGAGGTATATGGTTTGAAGAATTTCAAACTTGCCGCCACCAGACCTTACACAAATCAACCACTTTGCACGTTCCGACTCTCTTAGTTCTTTTAGCACCAGTCATGATTACGTTAGCTGTCGTTACGTTCTTTTTGTTTTTAATTTGTAACATTGATTTTTCATTTTCAATTCGAGTGGACGTTGGTAAGTAAATGTGCTTATTTTCAAATTAACCTGGAGACTAGCTATGGATGAATATTACTAGTGACTCAGATTTTATGATATAGTCTGGTCTATTATGATTTGAACGTTAGTGTAAAATATACCGGCCTACGTAGAGTATCTTTAAGCATAGTCCAAGGCCTATCCAAAGCAAATTTTGTGTGGTTGTTTTTTTTCTCTCTTTCTTCCGTGGGGGTAATATCTTGTGTACTTGTTTTTTGTTTTTTTTCGTGGAGGTAACTCGCTTTTATTTTATCTTCTTTACATTAAATTTACATAAAACAGTTTTGGTTTTGTTCAAATATAAATTACTTAAATTTATATGAAGTACCCGAACATAAAAACAAAAGGTTTGTGTCCTTGTTTATTGGAGCAATTTGGTCATATTTGTTTAATGTGCAAAAAAAGTTTACTCGGTTCGCTATTTAGTTTTTCTTTTATAACGGTTTCATGTAACTATATAAGTAGGGCCTACATTGTTTAAGCTATGTTGAATATGATTTACTGACTATTGCTCATGTTAAAGGCAAATAATAATATATTATTCATTTAAAATATAAGTATATACGTTTCTATTATATAATCTATTACATATTTACATGTTTGTTTGCTTTTATTCTTGAATTAACTATAAAAAATAAAATAATTTTAAAGATTGCATTCAAAAGTTTGAAAATATTTTCAAATCACCAAGAGTATTTACACCCTAATGAATTATTTTATTTTTAGGCACAAACCAATCTTACCATCGACTGTCATACACTGTGCCATGCAAGGATGACGTGTTCCATTGCCTCAACGGAGACTGTATTTATACGGAATGGGAGTGTGATTACTTCTACGATTGTGCAGATGAGAGTGATGAAGCTAATTGCCCTGATCTGGAAGGTAATTCTACTACTTATAGCCCTAATAATGTTTCATACACAGTGGTGTAACAAAGAGACCCGAATCCCCTGACTAAAGCTTCTTCGTAGCCTACTACTCTGGGGATAATAGTTGGGGCCTAGTTTGACACACGGCCCGGACCCGCCCACTTCGTCGATGTTTTTTACACGTTCCGCTACTTACAATTTAAGACAGTGTGAGCTCATAGCTTTTACGCAACTGGTTATACACTGACATGTTCATTGATACAGTAAGCTGATACGGTACCGTACTCTCTTGTGGTGATCAATGTTTCTCATGGTTGGTAGCATTATACAACCATACTTTATAGTTGTATCTTTACAAATGAGATAAAGTGAAGTAATACTAGGTTACATATTGCTGGAAAAACACATACCGGTAATGCGATAGTGTTTGCAAACATTATATAGATTCTAAGATTTTCATACTATTGAAAACCATTACTCATATAAACTTACTCACGAAAATGAACTCCATTTAGCCTACAGTATGCATTTATGATTCCAACTTCACACGAAAGCCTAAATTGCCCGGTTAGTTAAGTAGTCTGTATAAGAAAAAGTCCCGGGTTCGAATCCCGGCTAGAGAAAAAAAATTCACATTTGCAGATTCCTCTTCTGTGTCGTTCACAATGTAAACCATATACATTATTATAGCATTACTGCAACACGGTTTATAGATTATATCTATGTAACATATATACATAGTAGTAGAAATTGCACGATTTTCCCCGTTAGGTTTTTCTTGTGATAATGGTGTAACTGTTATTAAATTGGACTGGATTTGTGACGATATTCAAGATTGCTACGACAATACAGATGAGGAGGGGTGTGGTAAGTAATTGTTTTCCGCATCATCTTCTACTATAATATTAATCATTACTATAAACTTGATTTGTCCTGTGTCGTTAATGTGAATAATTGTTTTTCTGAGTCAGATTTAAGCAGCTATTCGTTTAGCAGCTATTCGGAATGTCCTTACACCTGTCTCTTATACACATCTAGATGTGTATAAGAGACAGGTTCTGTGCTGGCCTTCATCTAAAGATGAATTTCTTTCTCTCTTAAACTTCAATTTTGCCATACTAAAGTCAATAAGTATAGCAGACGTAAAAGAGAATCGGCAAGCGAGGCCCGACCACGCCCACATTTTTTTCGTCGGGGACATCGCACGCCCCCCCCCCACCGGTCGGGTAAATGCTGGCGCCACCACCGTCTCTAAAGCAGGTATCTCAAGGGGGAGGTTTGCCAAAAGATCTGGTTTAATTACCTTTCTTTCAAGAAATTTTACATTTCTGAAAAATTATTTCATGTTTGTGATTGTTGTTTTTAGCAGAGTAATCAATTTTGTTTAGTTGTAATCTCTCTTTAGGCTTGATCCTCCAAAATGGAAAGTGCATCTAGGAAAACACACCATTGCTATGAGCATTGACAAGAACATTGGTGAAGATGATTTTGATGTGGTGAATATCATCATTCATCCTGAATTTAGTACAATGACCATGCGTAATGACATCGCAGTACTTGTAATTGATCCCGCCGTTCAAGTGCAAGACAACATCAATTGGGCCTGTATAGACAAACAATTTGTCTTAACAGAAACATCGTATTGTTTCGTAACAGGATGGGGTGTCACAGAAAGTAAGCGATAAGAACACAAGAGAACATATTAATATTGGGTTTTTCACAGGACAGACATGTTCACACTTTGCAAAGTTTCAAGAATCGACCCTTTAAAAAAAAAAAATTGCCTGCTGTATTGTATACTTTGTATTATTATATATTTTTCTCAAATGTGATTAATAACTTTCTATTGTACTTGTAATTTGTTCATGATTTCATTGAAATAATAATAATACAGAATTGAAAAATTAAATTGACAATATGGTTCATAAGGGGAAAAAAGAGGGAAACCATTACCAAAAACATCAGCAGTTCTCAATGTTATTGAATGTTGAGTAACAAACAAATTCAGTTGTTTGTTCACAGGCTCTAGAGGGCTCCCTTTTGTATGATTGCCATCCAACTACAGGAGGTTATTCATAACAGTTTTACTTTTTTCTCTCCTGCTATAGTGAATGGTTTCCAAGCTGTTGAACTTCAGCAGGCAGTGGTACCATTTATACCTTATTACATATGCAGATCCCCGCATGTCTATGGTAACGTTATCACTGAAAATATGATCTGCGCTGGTCACCTGTCTGGCGGTATTGATGCCTGTCAGGTATGTTTCACTCATTTGGGGGTGGGCGTGGCTCTCTAGGTCGATTACTGCCAAATAAGTCATTAAAATATTTAGTCAATCAAGGATATGCATAGCTCCAGTATCTATGACAGAATGCAATGTTGAGTTGCGCTATGACGTTATTACTCAATGTGCGCATAATGTCAGTGTTATTCCATCTTTCATCTGTGTAAATACACCTTTAAATGCCTACAATTTATTTTTCAAACAATACTATTGTCTATGTGCTTGTGTTTTCTGGTACTGGTAACTGGATTTTGAATAAGTCGTATAAAAAACGCAACCTCCTCCACTATCTGGGGCCCGGAGGTTAAAGATATTTGGTCAAAGATGCCATACCTACAGCCTTCTAACCTACAGCCGAAAATGATCTGACAGACTAGCCCCTCCTAAAAAACATATCTTAAAGCCACGCAGCAGTGTTTTGCCCAAGGAATTTAGCCTCATAACTAGCAATGGTCTCGAACCTTAGGGGAGCATGTGCCTGTATATTAATATTTTACATTTCTTGATTATTTTTATCAGGGCGATTCTGGAGGGCCATTACAATGTGAGGGTGAAGATGGACATTGGTATCTAATGGGCGTGGTAAGCTGGGGACGTGGATGTGCTCGTGAGAATAAACCTGGCGTCTACACCAAGGTGTCTGCGTATGCTGATTGGATACTGTCAATAATGACAGAGGTTATAAATGCATAGAGTAGCTTGATGAATTCTAGTATTTAATGACTCAAATGCTTTAAAAACTGTATAATACAATAGTATGTTATAAAATTGAGTATATATTTATATATTTTGTTGGTTTCACATGAAATTATAAATCACAGCAGATTATGTTTGGATTAAATTTAATGAGCTAACTAATCCTTTTAGGTAAAAAACTTATATCAGATTATCTTGTCATATCTAATGCATGTGTAAGTTTGTATTCTTAACTCATTACTAAATGAAATGTGGCAGAAAATACATTTTTTTCCAAAAGAATTTCTACCCTAATGATCTGTAATTGGCGTCAGTGGTGTACTTAGGAATACTGACAAGGAAAGGGGAATTAAGGTGATATGTGCATCTGTTTGTTGGTGCCAACTTTGATGGAGACATTGTTAGAAGATTAAGATTAAACACAATATACTTGTATTCATCCCACGGGTCTGTATTCGGTCTACAAGAGGAGTGAAGCTTAGTTTGTGTAAAATATCACAATATTGTGTGAATATGAGATTTAAAGAATGTGAAGAATTGCCTGGAAATAATTTACTAAAGATGTTTTTATACCTCAAATACGAACGTTCACATTCAGGGCGGATACACTGGGTCATGTGTATTGCACAAACATTATAAATGTTACAGTGTCATCAGAGACCCATTGGCAAAAAAGCATTGGAGATGCTAATGGGTCAAAACAATACTGTAAAATAAAGTTTGCTGTCGTCTGAAATCTAGACTAAAAGTAATGAGTAGGGTAACCAGTAAAAAGTCTTGAATTGATATTTGTGATATAAAGTATGGTAAAGGAATTTGAACTTGATCGTAGATTCAAGAAAAGATTATTCCTTCCAACGATTTACAGCCTAAATTCACGATAGCGATAAGAATTATTAGTATGGTACTATCATAATCAAGGCTGAATTAATAACACTTATACAATATTTCACTTTAACATGTGCATATTTATTTTCCTCTTTTCCTATTTACCATCACAGACTGTAGGAATTCAGTAGGAGCTTCATTAGAATTGCCATTTACAAAATTAACAGGTCACTTCAATCTGTACAAAATCAATCAACTCTATAAAATGTATATTTTATATTACTTTATAATTATTAGGATTAAATAGTTAGGACAAATAGTTAAAACTATGCATTACATAAATGACAAACCAATATTAACCAAATAATTTACCAGGTTTTATCAACCATGTCTATATTCAGGAACAAAGTTTTCATATAATGAGCTGCAATGACTATAGCACATGGAGGTGGTATTTTTAATTATCTGTGATACTCATTAATTATTAGCAGCAAAATATCCCCCCTTTTTGATGTTTTTCTTTGATGGAGGTGGTATTTTTTAATTATCTGTGATACTCATTAATTATTAGCAGCAAAATCTTCCCCCTTTTTGATGTTTTTCTTTAATTCTTCAATGCAGTCTTTGACTAGCTTTGTCTCATACGCTGAAAGAGTTCCAATTCCTAGATTCTTCTCTATACCATTAGGCTGATTAAAAGATAAAAAAAAATGAAAAAAAATGTTATCTAGTATAGGAAGCGCTAGGAAGTCGTCTGCGGATGTGAGAACGTAGGACATCATGCATGAGTGAATTTGTTTTTGCGCAAATCAAAAACTCCTTATTATATAATTTTTTATTAAAAGGTTTTGGCTAGTGCATCTATGGATAAGTGAACGAGCCAAGTTCAGCATATTGACTTCATACTCTATGCAACATTTCATTTTGTAGGCTTCCCTATGAAACACTAACTAGTATGAGATTAGAAAATGAAGTCCAACACTAAAATGTACTGTTTGGCTGAACATTTATTGAATCATTTTCCTCATTCAAACTGGTTTCGAATGGAATTTGAATACAAGACACAGAGAATATGAAAAAAACAAAACAAAGGCTGCTAAGTTGATTAAATATGATCAGATTTTTAAAACTTACCCCAAGAAGAAGAGGTGTAGCAAAGTAGGTAGCTTCAGTGAGGTCCGATTTGACAAATGCACACTCAATGACACCCTGTTTGCCATTCATTGCCTCAATTAGCTGAAAAGAACAAATTATTATGTACAGTGAATGCAGACCACCAGAATGTTATAGCTTCTACTCAAAAAGAAAACCTGTACAATTCAAAGGTTATACAATACTTAAAAAATAATAGGTGGTGGTGCCTTGCAACTGCATCCTATCCTGGCTACCGTCTATTGTTATATAGAGCGGTAATTACTATAAAAGCCAGTGGGTCTAATGTTTAATCTTGCATATTATAGTATAGACCGATATAGACTTTAAGTAGAGATAGACATTGTGTTGTGTTGGGAATAAACAAACTTACAGAGAAAGTGAACCTGGCACCAGCATAGGCCATCGACAACGTGGCAGATCCCTAAAAAACATAAAAACAAAAAAAAAAGTTATTTCAAACACAATTGAAATACTGTTATAAATTGTGCAATTAGCAGAGGGGTTTATGGGTAATTTAACAGGTGTACACAATCTATGCAAGCTTAATGCTCATTCGTAGGTTAGATGAAAAAAGTTCGCAGGATTCAATTACTATCAGATCCAGAGGGTTAATTATATAACCTCACATAATACATTATCGACTGTAAGTACAAATAGATGCTCTTAAAGGCAGACTTTTAATTTACCACAAACATACCGAGTATAATATGGACACTCAATTTCTTGATTTAAATATGCTGACTTGTATAGCGGAAATTACAGTAACTTGTACTTACTGCTCCAGCCTTGGCATTGACTACCTCTGTACCAGCGTTCTGGATCCTGTCCGTCATCTGTGCCAATTCTTCTTCACCAAACGATACCTTAGGTGTGCACTATAAATTAAACAAAAAATACAATCTTAAGCCCTGTCTTATTATGTTTGACCTGCCTAAACATGGTCATAATGATATCACCTAATGATGATTTATGGACACACACCAGTTTTTAGCAAAAGGAAATTTGATAACCTGTATAGAGTATTCAAATAGCAATCTTAGCACAGTAAAGTGTCCAATTTACGAACGTCGATTTTATGAATAGTCGATTTTACAAATGGTATTTGCCCCTGATGATGTCATCATCGACCAATTATTATCGTCAAAAAAGTTCGATTGCACACGTTTACAAAGTGATAATGTATATTTTTCTTCATAAAACCAAGTTTGTTGTATTTATTTAATAACAATTTGATATTTTCTTGCATTTCTGGTATAATAAACCTAACCAGAACAACGGGCTACCAATGCAAGTGTCGTCGGATTGCGTGCACATGTTTACAATGATGAACGAGAGTGTTGGGGCCAGCAACTTTTTGACATCGTGAATGCTAGATATGATCGAGAAATGCATGTAAACAACACCATTCGGCGATCTAACAACAAGAAAGAAAACGATAGAAAGGTCCATAAAACATACAGATGTTTGAATTAGAGTTAAAATGATATTTTGTTAAGTAGAAGAATGCCAGCGATTAAAATAATTTGGTTTTTATCGAAGGTAAATTCAAATAGGCTCTAGCGCGGTAGACCACGCTGCTGGACTGTCGGGACAGGGGATAGCTGGCCTATGGTATTGGAAACTGACACACAATGTAGTTTACAAATTTTCAATTTACGAACACCCCTTGGTACCAAGGGGTACGTAAAATGGACGTTTTACTGTATTCTGGTCTTGAAATATTTAGCTGTTATTATTATTATTGGTTATTATTATTAATGTTGTTGTTAACTTTGTTTGGTTTCTGTATACCTGTTAATTAAATATCAGCAACTCAAAATAGGATGATAAAATTAATAATGAATTAAATAAGGCAGGACTTTTATATACAGGTACCTTGTTTCGCGAACTGATTTTTTAAAGGTTTGTCAGGAGGGCGGAAAAAAATTTTAAATTTTAAAAAAATTATTTAGAAAATAATTTTGTCAAAAATAACCGGACAGAGGAGAAAATAAAAACAAAATTTTATTGGTGAATGTAAACTGTAGTAATGGGATGGTCAAATGCTTTAAATTTATATAATTAGAAAGAACTATACATATCTTATTTTTGGAGATTTAAAATAAAAATAAATAAAAAATAGTATTTTTTCTGAAATTTCCATCTTTTCATGGCAGTGGGTGTGCTAATTGGCCAAAAATAAAATTTTATTTTTATTTCGAAATTATCATTATTGGCGGATTTGCTAAACAAGGTATATAAAAAGACTCAGCTAATCGGCAGAAGGAACACAAGAGACAGTAATCCGAGTATTCACTTCCTTTACAGTTTACGTAAAAATAAAAGTCTAAAATGTCAATGCACGATTTAGTATTCTTATTTATAGAGTTCTGCATGTGCGAACTTAGTACTCGATGTTCTAATGGAAAATTTGCTGCCTATGTAATTTTGGCTACAGTATGTCCCCAATACTATAAGATATTTAGCCACTCAGTTCACCTACCTGTGAAATGACTGGAATGATAGTTATTCCAGAATGACCCCCAATCACTGGACAATTAGTGGTGGACACATCAAGCCCCTTTGCCTCTGCGATAAATGTGTTTGCTCTTACAATGTCCAATGTAGACACACCAAAGATTCTATTGGGATCGTACACCCCAGCGGCCTTGAATACTTCACTGGTGATTGGCACGGTTGAGTTAACCTGAGGATATAATACGATTCATTGGATGTTTTGAAAAGACATTTTACAATATCAAAATGCATTTTAATACTAATGAAAATATTGAGACAATAAAAAGAACGTTACCAACACAATTCTTGACAGATAAAATTAATAAAATAATACAGCAAATCATTGCTGTAATATAACTTTACACAATGACGAAAATTTAATGTTAGATATGGTAAAAGATATTTAATGAAATTGTCTTGATTTCAAACCAAACAAGTTTCATTCTTAGCACAAGTACTTTTATATATTATGGTTCAGAGTTTATTTTCATCTAATACAGGACATAAACTGATAACCGGATTAAAAAAAAAAATTTCATCAGGCAGAGACAATAAACTAATTACCCAGTCAGCCACAGGCGAATGGGTGCTTCTTTTTTCTTCTTCTTCTGGCAACATTTCAGAACGCTACTTGTGGCAAACATTTGTGCCAATTCCAATCAAACTTGGTCTGTAGAAGCAGCGACACCTTTCATACAATGGGTGTCCACAGCTTGAGGTCAAAGGTCACATAGGGTCAAACCTCCAAATTAAGTCTACCTCTGCCACAAAGAGCATAGTACAGTCTTCTTGTCGTTTTAGCTAAGCCACTGGATTAAGGAGCACGCCCACCATGCTGATAGTGAATGTGACACCAAAAATTTTGCAAAATTATCAAATTGACCACACATTTAGCAGGAAGGATATGACTGTGTTCATGTTCTATTGAACATAGTTTCCAGTTTATTTTTTGTTTGGTCTTAAATATTGGGAGTTTTGACAGTGAAACATCCACGCTCCTCCCCTCTAAAAACTTGATTTTCCTCTAAAAAAAAAAATGCCCCCCCCCCACCCATTGAAAATATTCAAAGCAGAGACCACGCTCACTGTCTCTTATACACATCTAGATGTGTATAAGAGCCCTCACTTAATCATAAGCCCCCACCCCTCCCATTTCAAAACTCCTAGTTTGGATAATCACCATAGGTTACTTACAGGGTTGGAAATGATTCCAATCATAGCCTTTGGACAATACTTTGCACAGCCTTCTGCTAATGTCTTAACAATTGATGCATTGGTGTTGAAAAGGTCATCACGTGTCATACCTATAATGAGGAAATTTCTTTATTTTGTTTTAAATATTACCATCATACAGAAACATACACAACACTATTGATAATGAATATATATAATAAAAAGATGAAAACATAAAATAACATTGTACAAGTGCCTTCCTTTTCAAATCGTAAAATAGAATACTTTGTATATAACATTACTTTTTATATAGTTTGCAATATGGAAACAGATAATTATACATAAATCATAGCTGCAGAGGAATTGTATTTGAAGAACATTTTTTGAAATTACAGGAAGAATACAGTAAATGTTTTGTGATATCTCTATAAATTTGATATAATTATGTTAGCATTTCCCTCTTATTATTTTTATAACTTCTTTTGCTGGTAAAATATGGGTGTCCCCAAAACAGGGGTCAGCCTATTCAAGAGACACTAACCAGAAACATGATTAAAAAAAAAATCATATTAAGCTTTCTATTGGATGTGGTAGTATGAATAGAGTAACGACTTAGAAATGAGGGTGCATACTATGGCATGGATTATAATCCTATATGAAAGTTCATGAAAACATATTTTACACTTTTTCACAATTACTGTACAAAACATGTGGTCAGTTGTTTCAGAAAGTGGCTTACAAAAAATGCATACTGTAGAGGTGAATCAATATACTTTAATGAGGTAATTACTCATTGGTAATTATTATGTACTGTATAATTCTACACTCACTGCAACCATCTGAGATCAGTTCTATGTGCATTTGATTGGTATTATGTTTAACACATCCACTGTTTGTCAGTAAAATCAATATCCAATAATTTTTCCCATTGAGAATTGCGGTACACAGCAATTTTGTAAATTTTGAATGAAGTAGAGTATGATAGAAAAGGTTACACTCATTTTCATAAATTTGTAATTGAATAATACTATACAGTATTTTGGATAATATTGGGCACTCAAAAACCTGTTTGATTCCTTCATATAAAAAGGAAATGTACTGTAGTATCAGTCAACTCTTCTAATGTAAAAAATCTACCATTTTTATGAATTATATCATTAAAAAGACTAATCCTTTTTCTTATACAATTTCATATTACATCAGTTTATTATCAACAAACATATCATATTATTCCATACACATTGTGTTTGTAAATCAATTTCATTTCTAATATTGTTCTTAAACATTTTCAGTCTATTTACTTGTGTTTGACATAAGTTTTCTTAGCCATCCTAATTTTTATGCTGCAATTATTTTATTAATTTTTGGGACAACGATTCTCTTGTTTTTGGGAATACTGTACATGTACTATGTAGGGTAATTAATAATTTAATAGCTACCAGTAGAAAAGTGAAGCATACAGTACAGTGGTAGCATATGGTAATGTCATGAATTTTTCATTTTACATTGATTCTGAACCGATCACAAGTAACATGCAAAAATGGGTTTCTACAAACCATGATTGAGCAAAAATGTCATTAAAACATGTCATTTGAATATTGAACATTCGGGCAACTCCCCATAAATAATTAGTAAACCAAATAGTAAAAAATTAAAATACATCATATGTGCACGTGTGATACATCATTTTTAAGCTACAGGTAATAAGTCCTATTTTTGTGAAATAAAAAGGAAATAAAGAATTTACTAACCATTTGAACAATAATTTGAATTTAATACAATTAACTGATATTTTGAAATAAAGTAAAACATAGTAATAATATTTTTTTTTCCATGGCAAAATGTCAGAATCTGATTCACTTTTCATTAAAATCAAGTATTAGTATATATCTTGGAATTTGGTTCGTGAAATGTTTTTGATTTTTTAAAAATTAATACAAAATTTTAATCAAATATTAAAAAATAATGAATATATGGATGTATGTCTGTCACAAAAATATGACATTTGTTTATGTCTTCTTCCAGGTACAAAGAAATTTCCAAAACTCAGTTAATAAAGTTCACTACTGTAGATACAGTATAACAAGTTTAAACAGCAAATTCGAAGCCTACTGTACTGTATCATTAAATACACTAATAAAACCATGTGACAGACGTACATTTTGTTTGTTACATCCGTCACGCTCTAGAATGTATTACAACCTATGAAGTATGGTGAAAATATGAAATCTGACAAATGTGTCATGATGTGTTGTGGTTACAGTACATGTTGCGCACAAAACATAATGGAACATGAACAATTTATACTGTAGGTAATAATAATATATGCAACACTTTCATAAATTAGTTCCTACAAACCATGATTGAGGTAAATGTCATTAAAACATGTCATTTGAATATTATTATTGAGGTGAGTGATTTAGGCTTAAGTTTACATAAAATAAAGTATTGTATATATTGATGACTGGGTGTGTGCCTGGGCAGGGTTCAAATTTTGTGACAACACCAGCAGCAATTGCTGTAAAAAGGGCCTTCCACTGCTGTGATAAATCCCAGGCTCGACAGCAACCTTTTTGCTGTTGAGTTGCCTAAACCCAGGGCTATGCATCCATAAAAAACATGATTCAGAAAAAGAAAAAAAAAACAAACAATAAATACTGTTGATTGTTGCAGTGGAAGAAGAGTAAATTGCTATAATAAAGCCATAGCCCACAGTCACTATTTGGTGATGGTGCATTTTGAGGTAATTTACAACCATGCTGGGGTCACTCCTCCCTGGTATGACACATTATTTACATTACAGTATGATTTGAAAAAATAATAAAAGCAATGCAATACAGACCACAGTGAGTGACACAACATTGATAGATGATGATAATTTAAGATTGAGAATAGCCTATTATCAACGTAGTTGTAGGTGGAAGTGGTGGCCCTTTAGGTTTCAGTGTGTTGACAGGGCATTGCATCAGTATCTCTCCACCAAGAAAACTGTATCTGATAGCATAGTGTTATATAAAGGCACATAATTGCAGGACAAATGGAATACTTCCCAAGAGGTTGGGGGGGGGGGGAGAAGGTTGCACAAATATATATGATGCCTGAATCCTCTGAACAAATGTAATACACTACATATAAATTAAATATTTTAAAATGTCAGGTACCATGCAAAGTTTAAAGAGATATAAAGTAAAACTACTACTGTAATACTATACATGTACTGTACCTGGTTTTCTCGGGACACCAGCTGGGATGACGACGATTGAGCAGCCCTCCAAACATTCTTGAAGCTCATCCGGCCCCTGATGTCCTGTAACCTTTGCTTTGGTTTCAATGTGGCTCAGATCTGCTGCAACACCGGGAGTATTAGCTATATCATACAGGGCAAGATGTGAAACCAGTGGGCTTTGCTTAATTAGCAGAGACATCGGCTGTCCAATACCACCAGAGGCTCCCAAAACTGCTACTTTGGCATTATTCTTTAATAATAAGAGAATACTATAATGAGTTAGGTTAATCTTACCATAGGTTCACTCACTAGTTTAACCAGGGAGTTTGATTATAAGTCACTACAACAGCAGTACCCTGGTTAACAAAGTCGACAGACTAAGGGTCATTACCCTGCATATTTTGCAAAAATTGGTCTTGGCCTCGGCTAGGCCTATACCAGACCTAATCTTATACAACCAAAGTACAGGTATTATTATGCAGTACTTACTTTCTGCGCACCTATTTTCCTAGCAATTTTCTGCACAGATTTGAGCTAGTTTTTGAAGTACAATCCTGCGATTTACATTATGGGGCCTAGGCCTACATATCTTTATAAACAATCAATGCACCACAATTTTTTTACAAAGTACACTGATTAGTAATAATTTATAAAATGTTTAAGTACTGTAAAACCTTATTCATTCATTTATTTTGCCAATGCTGAAAATGACGGTAGCAGGTCAAAACGGCAGTAAACCAAAACGGCAATGACGAAAAAGGCAATAACCAAAACGGCAATGATAAGTAGCAAAATGGCAACAGACCAAAACGGCAATGACAATTACCAAACAACAAAATACAAAGGAGCAAAATCAATACAAAGAGCAAGCACCGCCAGACAAATTGTTTAGATTCTCATTTTGTCTGTATTTTAAAGTTTTATTTATTTGGATGTTTTGCTTTTGTATTTTTTGTGTTTCCTTCAATCCTTTAATTATTGAATTTGTATGTTGTTATATTGTTATTATTAATATTATTATTAAACTGTTGTTTTTTCGTGTTTTTTACTTTTATGACAAATTGTTTTAGCCTCATTTTGTCTGTATTTTAAAGTTTTATTTATTTGAATGTTTACTGACTTTTTAAAAATTGTAAAACTGTAAAACAATAAAAGATCAATACGAACATTTATAAATATATTTAAAGAAATACAGCAGCAAAAATGGCTGGTTATTAAAATTATTATTATTGGCCATATAAAAAAAAACAACAGTTGATCGTCCTAGTTTTTCACAAAAGGAAGAAAAAGGCTCTTTTTATTTTTTATTTTCTAAGACGCGTTACCGTATTTATTTGAAACGCCAACCTCACCCTCAAAACACTAAATCAGAAGACGAAGACGCTTCGTACCGTTAGGCCCTACTACTTCAATACTCCAGCCAGGGGCTTAGGCAGGCTACAGATTACTGCTGGGACACTCACTGGCACAGTGATACAATACATAGTCTAGGCCTAGGCCTCTACATAGCCTACGAAACGAGCCCTTGCTTGGCCTTTTCTTACCTGTGTTGATGAAGAAAATTGTCGCACTGAACGGCTTAAATTTCTTGAAGCTAATGCTTTAAGTGAAAATGCCATCTTTACTCTACTTTTTTAAATAAATGTGTGTAAAACGTAAAGTTTTAGACCACCTCCCAGAGCCTATGCGATGAACGAATGCCGGTGAGCAACTTCCGTTTGAGAAGGTCACGTTGTACGACCTCTGACATGCACGTACACACGCTGACCCATAACCTCACTAGTTAGCAACAAGCCTCATTACATTCTGTTAGCGGATAGTCTTATTTACACTTTAAATATTTACACTCAATGACTAAAAATGGAGAAACAAAATATAAATGATATAATTTTACTTCAGTAACAAATTTTAATCCTATTTATAACAACAACTGTTGATGTTATGAGCATTAATGAAGAACTATATGTTTCTATGGACACGAACACCGTATATTTACACTGTGTGGGTAGGCGCTCATGGCAACAAACAACAACACGGCCGTGGTGGTGGTGGGTACCAGAAAGTGTATGTGGTGCTGTATGGATGGGCATTGATTTTCACTTTATAGATGATGGCAGGACTCGTAATATGTGAACCTACTGTTTTATATAATATTTTACAACAAGCTACAATATATCCATGTCTCAGTGACCCAAATTATTTACTTTTGTTGGGTAAGAAAAACTGGTGTAGGCTAAATAGGCCTAGGCCTAGCCCTAGGCCTACTAGGCCTAGGCCTCTCTACTACTAGGCCTACTACTACTACTACTACTACTACTAGGCCTAGGGCCTAGCCTAGGCCCGGGTACCCATCTAGAGGGGGGGGGGGGCTAGCATAGCCTAGACTCTAGGTAGGCTAGGTCACGTCGTACGACTCCTGACTGACGTAGCCTAGGCCTAGGTAATGCCCTACCTAGGCTAGGCTACTAGTACTACTACTACTACTACTAGGCCTACTAAAGCTAGGCTATATATAGTCACTGGAGGTCTGGGAATCACAGAGGAGGTCCGGTACTGGATCCCTTATTTTCAGGTCTTGAAGAAATACAGTACCAGACTCGTTCTCGGGATGTTATTTAAGCTCCGGTACCAATACATCATTATTTCCAGGTGTCAAAAGGTAGTTTTCGCTGCACGACTTTCAACGTTAGTACCCAATTGGCAATATGCAACGCGATAGCTCCACTCCTTTTGTTTGTAAACAAATACACGCGCATGATACGCATGCGCAAACCCGTAACTAACGTATGTCGAGCACGTAAAATCCTGAAATTAACGTACTCCGCAACACAAGATGAATAAATTATGACATCATCCGCTAATGTTAAGGTTAACGTTGTGCGGCGAAAACTGCCTAAAGATCCGGTACCGGATCCGTTATTCTCGAACATCAAGTTCCGGTACTAGGCCTAGGCCCCTACTAGGCCTAGTACCACATCTTGTTCTTGTTCGCTCAGATACTACATTATTACTACAACTTATTTGTTGACATTTCTATCTTTATTTAGATGCAAGAAAAACTAATGAATACAATGAAAGTCATGTAGTCACATCAAAAAAAGCACCTAGGGTATGTAGCCTATTCTATATCATCATTATGGGCCTAAAGAAAACAGTAAACTATTACAATAAGGAATTATAATATTAATAATGTGGATTTACATAGTGCATAATGTAAAGACCTAGGCCTATGCGCTTTTACAGCCGAATGCGAGATTAATTATTTAACGATTTTTACCTTTACCTACAGACTTAAACATATACAGTATGATTCTTTAGAAAATATTTTCCTTTCTGTGGTACTTTCCATTCCTGATGATGACATCAATGGTAAAAAAAAATATTGAATCCCAACACGATGGCGTGTATTTCAATAATTGGAGTATGTATTATACTTTCTAGTAACTTTCTTACCTTTATTTTCCTTTTCTACATCTTATCTTTTCTTTGCTTTTCTTTCTTTCCTATCTATCTTTTCCTTTACATCCCCTTTTCTTTCTTTTCCTTCTTTTATCTTTTTATTTCTTTCCTTTCTAATAAAGTGTCCTTTCTTGTTATAATTTTTTTTTTTTTTTTTTTTACACATTTTTATAGACACCTGATGGTGAATTCCTTGTTCCTTATGATTCTGAATTAGAATGCAAATTACATGTTGTCGTTCTTGATAATAATACAAGAACTCTCAAAGAAAATAGTAAGTAAAATGTTATATCTTTAAAAATGTATGTATTGTATGGTATTTTTATGATTCTACTTTGCATTGCAATATGAACTGAAAATATGTGTGTACAGTTCACCTTCAATTGTAAATAATTCATAGATAACTGATCTCGGACATTCAAAACTCGGCCAGTAAGTATAGTGTCTTGAGCGATAAACAGGGCCTTATCCAGGATTGCCATTGGTTGCGGGTTGTGCAAAAATTATCATTGGTGTATTGGGGGTAGACTAGAATCCCGGTGGGGTGAAAGGGGAGAGCTGGTGGGATAGTAAGCTATTGTCAATTTCAGCTTTGTAATCTCTGAATTGTATATACACTGTAGAACTATCTAATATTGTGACTAGAAAATAACAAATTTTATATTGAGTACATTTTTGACTTTAGACCTTTTCCAATCTGTGTAGAGTAGGGGAGGACACCACACTTCCTAGATACAAGCCTGAGTAATAGCGTGCTAATTAAATATGACATATGCATATATACATTAAAATGAACATCCATGCTTTCAGTGGTAGTTCTTTTTTCACCTTTTGCTTATGATTTGTATTTTATTGCCTTGTGATATTTATTTGTGAAAACAATGTTTGTGAATTATATCCAGGTCCAGCAATTGCCTGTGGTAGAGTCATGTCTGCAATGGGGAGTAAAAACCCAGTGAAGATTTTACGCGGCGGTTATGAAGATTTCTCCGCACTCTACCCTTTCCTACGAACTCAGAAGATTATCTACATGCCAAGGGAACTAGATGCACTAAAGACGTACCCAATTGAGATTCTTCCGGGGCAACTGTACTTGGGCAACTATCAACAAGGATGTGATGCTGGAATTCAGAAAGATCTTAAGATCAAGGCTCATGTAAATGTCTCTAACGAAGATGACACCTTGTAAGAAGATTGTAAATTAAAGATATTTTTGGCCTCTCATGGGTAGTTGTATTTACTAGGTTTTAATTGGGTCATAGTTCAAAATATAGCCCTTGGTGATCTTGAGGCTGAACTATGCCTATTGACCAAGTAAATGTTTTCCTTTAAATACTTTCAATACCATTTGAGGCTTGCCATGCCAAAAACCAGCATCACTGTCCAAACCAAGAAAATTTAATTTTAATAAAATATATTCACATTATAAGCTTTCAAATGGTGGGTCATTTACTAGAATTGACTTGGTATTGCCAAAGTTATGTGTAAAAGTATTATGGCTTCCCTGTATTAAAGAATACATTACTGCCACATTCTATACTCAGTTTAACACTTAGGAAGGCAATCCTCATTTGCATGTTATTGCCTGTACTTTTATGCCTGAACTATTTAAACAAAATATTAAAAATATACTGTCTATGTTAAGATATGAAAAAAAAAATCAAAAATTTAATTAAAACATTAATTGTGGATATATTATTATATGAATGTTTCTTCTAAATATTGACTGAAACTTTACATTTAAACAGCTTTGTAGACGAATCCACTGGTGATGTATTTAACCTACCAGCTAAAGATGAAGATGATGCAAATATCTTCCCATATCTTCCATATGTCTGCCAATTTATTAGTAAGCACTGTATAATTTTTGATTTTTTTTATATGTTTTGTATTGTTTCTGCTTTTAGAAAGTTTGATGGTGCTGTTTAACATTATAGATGCTTTGTAGCATATTTTAAAGGAATTATTGATACTTTATTTATATATTGACAATATTATGGAACTTCTAGCAACATAATTCCCATAATAATGCTATTAATAATGTTATTATTATTATTATTATTATTATAAGATAATATTATTATATTGATAAAATTTATATTTAAAAATCAGGTGCAGTGAGGTATTATCCAACTTGACTACTGTGTATATGAAATATAAGTATGGGGTATAAGTCAACAATCTCTGAACTCTCTTTCCTTCCCCATCCCCAGGTACAAAACTTGAAGAAAACAAGCCTGTTTTAGTTTTCAGTAAACTTGGAATTAGTCGATGTGTTAGTATTGTTCTTGCGTACCTCATGAACTTCTACAAGTGGACGTTACAGGTAAGGTGGACTTTTTGATTGTTTATTAAAATGTATGATAGTAAACTGTAATGTGGGGATAATGGACCATCCCAGAGTGTCAGTCAACCTTAACCGACCAATCAGAACAGTACTAGGAAAATGCTGTTGTCGTACAAACACACATGTTGCCCCGCAAGTGCATGTGTGTGCATATGCTTTTACAGTGTCGATTTGTGGGAACTTAGAAACAAAATTCAAGGGGTGGGGCTTAGTGGAAAGGTTCATGTAGCTTAAATCTGTTCACTTGGATTGTTGCAATCCTGACCCCAATTCTGATCGTGAAAATTATGCTGATTGCAAACAACTGGACTATTCACACACAGCATATATAATTTGTGATGAGAATTTTTTTCAGTTTTATTCTGTATCTGACACCATTCAGGTCGACATGCATTCGAGTCTGTATGTAGTACAGTGATACGGTAACTAAAAGTAAAACTGTGTCAAGTTTGGTTGTGGGGGGCGTCTTTTTTTACACTTTCCTGTTTCAGCAATCAAAGTAATCCGTGTAAACAGGGTATTATTTTATCCATCTCTTATGCATTATAATGAAATTTAATGTAATTTTTTCTCCCTAGGATGCTTATACACATGTGGGTGACTGCAAACACAACATACGCCCTCACCGTACATTTGTCAAACAGCTGTCTGAATGGGAGGAATCATTATTTGGCGAGAGGCCCACGGACATTGAAAATCCAAACTATTAACTTATCTATAGTCTACCTCGTATTTTGTATTTTATTGTAATTTATATTTAAATATATTATTAGTCTGTAGAATTCTTGCACTACAGATGTTGCTATAAAATATATTGTACTTAATATAGTTGTTTGTAATACAAAAATATGGTTGTATTTTTGTACTGTATATCTTGTTATTTTTATTATCCCTATTATAAACAAGTAAATAAGAAAGAAAATTGTTGTGTTGCCCATACACACTGGCAGTTGGTCTGCAATTTTTTTCCCATTAATAATAATAATAATAATTTCAGGGTTCAGTCAGCCAACCAGAGGGCTAAAATTCAGGTTTGTTACCAATTTTTTACAGCTCAAAAATTGAAACATACTTTGGGCTACTTCTAATAAAACTGACCCCAGATGTTTGAGGTTTTTGTTTGGTCTGGCATCGGCAACACATACATTTTAACCTTAATATTTATGCAATTTATATGAAGAAAATATATACAAATGTTCAAGAAATTGAGATCAGCTTTAGCTTTGCTGCATTTTTGAGAAGTTTCTCCAGTCTTCTATATTCATCCTTACTAAAGTTACTAACATAACTGTTGTAACTGAAATCATGAATAACCGATCGACAGGATATACTAAACCGATCGACAGGATATACTAAACAATACAAATTTTAAAGCAATAAACCAAGATTTAATCAACAGGTTTCAGCTTTATCACACAGTCATCATCAGTAAGTAAGCTAATAAAAACTAAAAATTTAACAAATTAAAGCGACGTCAGCTTACATACTGTCATTAGTACGTATGCCTAGTGATACAATGTTTATTCATGAATTTGCTAACAATCCATGAATATCCTATCAAGCATTTGGATCCATTATTCATGATACGAGTTATTATTTGAGTTAATTGTAAAACCTTCATTGTTTTTAACAAGCATACAAATAAATATAAAAACAGAAGTTATTGTTGTCAAATTGAATTTATTTCTGTACTTCCAATATACAAAACACTATGATTATAAATAACAGTAAAATACAATATGTTACAGAATTTATACATTTCTTCAAATTATTCATATGTACATTCACATTAATATCTTGACTTAGAACTTTTGATTAAAAATAGATTTTTATATAATTATGTTAATTGCACATTTTATTTTTAGTAGTCTTTCATTTTATTTTTAGTGGTCCTTCTCAAGTACACTACTGTTGAGTTTACAGTTGTCATGTAATGCAGACGTAATAAAAATAAAGAAAAACTTTAATTTTTTTCAGAAATTTCCATTTTTTTGTGGTGGCGGTGCACTAATTGGCCAAAAGTAAAATTATATTTTTATTTAAATTTATATAATCAGTTTATTTTGAAACTTGCTCGAGATTCCATGAGAGTCCAGTTGCGCATGCGTAGTCATAATCAATGCGATATGTGCGTGCTAAGTAATATTCGGTGACCAAAGTCACGAAATTGCTGTTTTCACAAGATTAATAAGACACTTAAAAGTGCAAAATAGAATCTACGTAACATAGAGAAGCCGATAATGGCAGATAAAGAAGTCCATTTAAACCCGAAATGGGGAATAACCTGCATCGGCGAATCATGCTGACTGGTGGACAGAACTCCCCATTACCTGCTAGGCCTGGAAAATCACACAATTTTGAATCCAGAATTTACTTGGCGTGTTTCTTTTGTGAGGAAACACAGTTATACTGCGTCCTCTTTCGGTTTCGAATCATTAGGAGGCGATGCTGGATGTAAGACTAGACAGGCTAAACGATACCCTCATGAACATGGGGCACCATTCACGATCATGCTCAAGGTCTTTCTCTCATACACAGGGTAGACGGTCTCGACAAGACTCGTCACAATGAGGTAGTCGAGGTAGGCAAGAATCGCTCATTTAGCTCATCAGATAGCGACAAGAGGCCGAGGTCTCGTAGGCGACATGTATCAGAGGATGACGTAATGTCGATCATGGCAGAGCCTGAGGAAGGGAAGTTTGAAACGCCCAAAGATCAACAGCCATATAAGCCAGCATTAGCACCCAGGAACCCTCAACTTAAGCTTGAGGGCATTCCCTATAGTACCGAGGTACTGGAGTGGTGGAAAGTGCAACGCACCAACGTTTTGACCGACAAACAGAAGAAGATGTTAAAGGACTTGGTGCCTAATGCTGAAGCAGAGACATACTTTAAGGCCCCAGATATGCCTATGCCTTTCAAGGCAACCATCCAATAAGTTAATTATGAGTGGTGGAAGAGAGATAACCCCTTGTGGAGTATGCAAGAGGACCTCTAAAGTCAGCTGAACCCCTGTAGAATCCTGTCAGAACGAGAACCTGTCACCTCCGTTGGCATCGACTGCGAGCTTACCTTTGCATAATCTTAAATTTTTAAACTAAAATGTAGAGCCAAAGCTTTGGAAAGGAAAGAAGCTTTACAACTGCAGGAACTAGAATTAAAAAGTAACTAGAGTTGCTAACATTAGAATTTTTGATTACCATTCCGAGGCAAAGCAATGTATCTTCATCGTAGATACATTGTTTTCCCCCGTAATCTTGCAGTTACATATTTTTACCACATAATAAAATCACTACATTGTAAGTTTTGTGCTTAATGATAGGTAGTGCTATCTCCGAAACAACTCATTGTTGAGACCTGAAATTTTCACAAGTAATTCAGAAGAGTCTATTATACTCACAAATGATATTTTCTCAAAATCGACAAAATTTCAATCTAGCACATCCTACTTTAGAATATTTACAAAGTTAATTTACAAGGTCACAAAAAAGGCACTGTACCTTAAAAATTCAAATATAATTTGAAATTAGCTTTCAATGAGAAATAGTTTGAAAAACAAGTTTTCAGATTTACAGACATTATACAGTACACAAATCCTTAAATTGACTAGCAGCCAATAGGATAAACTGAATGCAAGCGAATACAGGAAAGTTATTATTTAACTGTCCAAAAATTTGTTCTCATTCAAATTTTTAATAACTGAAAATCCAAAAAACAAAAAAACATATTTTCATTTTTCGTCCTCGTTCATCTTTTACGCGTTTTCAAATTTCAATGTTTTCTTCGCCGTACGCCCCACCAACTGAATGTCACCCTTAAGGTAGTACTTGACTAAGCAGTACTCAGATTTAAGAAATATCGCGTCAGGCCGTAAAAGAAACAGTCTGCCTTACAGCTTCTTTATGTCACCACGCATGCTTTACGTCATTTATACCCATTGTATACTGAATATATTAATACTGATAGCCTCAAAAACATCAGCAATAAATGGCATGTTTTAGAAATCGATCAGGTAAAAACAAACGTACACCTTGGTACAAGGCATGATATAAGCTAGGCCTAATTATTTCGTCTAGGCCTAGACTAGCACAGACATAGCTAGACTACAGTCAGGCCCCTCTCTCTTGAATCTACTAGAGAACAAGATGTTTGTTAATAGAAGACTCAGATGACATCTGTTGGTCATATTTCTTTTTCTCAATGGAGGAGGAAAAATTTAAGAAAGCGCCCAATTTAGATATTAACAAGGATGTTGTTACCAAAGTGAAAAAAGTGCTATGAATTTCTATAAAAATAATTATAAGAAAATAAACTTATAACTATTTAACAGCAGTACCTTTAAATGTTAAAGCACGTTCTATTAATTCATTACCCTGCTCAGAAAGACGTCCACCGGCTTGAAACTCATCCGAAAGCTCTCTGAGCGTGATTGCTATTCGGCGTGCAACAATTGCGCTACGTGGTACTGAATGTTTCCATACATGTCGGGCATCACCCTGAAGGATGACCAAACTCCTGCGAGGTAGTGGCACTCTCACCAATATGCTTTGTTCACCTGTAACTTTGTCACTAGTCATAGCAAGGTAGGAATCAGAGAGTAGATTTAATGTCACTAGACGTTCACCCCACAACCAGAAATCATCAAAATGGGGATCTATGGCCGATCCTCTGGAGGGATTATAGTCAAGGTTGCAAAGTTCAACAGGGACAAAGTTTTTCAGTTCATCTAACAAAATCATACGGTTGTACAAAGCACAGCTGAAATGAGGCAAACCTGTGAACTGCTGCATCTTCACCTTCTTCCTTTTGAAATTCACCTTTGGACCATAATCCTGCAGATGATAAAAAGAAAAAACCCTTAATCTAAGTCTATCCACCCTCATTTTGTATGTACTGTATACAATGAATTGTTAAAAAAAGTGCTACCACAAAATAGAGGGCGCCCTATTAGAATTCAAATAGAGTTCGCTAAAAACTTGTCTTTTGAAGGACATGCCCCTTGAAATAGGATTAGCTTCCAATGAAACCACAATAGTCAGATCTCTTGCAGTTCTATGCTCTTTGACATAACCCAGAACTAATTACAACAGAAATAACTTTTGTGGAATCTGTTTCTGAAATATACTCATAAAAACATATAAGGTCCCAAGAAATCTAATTAGGGGAACATTGTTAATTTTAAAGGTATTTAATGAGTTAATATCCAATGCTTTATTATATCACATCTCAGAAATGCTGCATTGAAAAGCCTGCTGATTCTAACGAAAAATGGTTAAAAATAAGACTCCCGGACGTTAATGTAATTGGATCATACCAGACCTGTTGTTAAAACAATAATTAACGCGAAGTTGCACATGCTGCCCTGCATTGCCTGATAATTGATTATAACAAAACATGTTTAATAAATAATTATTATAATTTGTATATGCCTTTGCTAATCATTTGGTACACCTAATATTATTTTTTTTATATAACCTGGTAGGGTTAGTGTACCTGCTATTAGGCCTATAACTAATAGGCCTAATATAGAACCCAGAAATAATTGTTGTACCACAGATCTTATCTGTGGTTGTACCACCAACATAAATGTTTATCACCAGAATTTAAGAATTTTTTATTTATAACAAAACATGTTTAATAAATAATTATCATTAATTTATATATGCCTTTGCTAATCATTTGGTACAACTAATATTATTTTTTTTTTATATAACCTGGTAGGGTTAGTGTACCTGCTATATTAGGCCTATAACTGTTAGGCCTAATATAGAACCCAGAAATAATTGTTGTACCACAGATCTTATCTGTGGTTGTACCACCAACATAAATGTTTATCACCAGAATTATTTCTTTCTCCGCTGTTTATTTTCTCAAGCGTATTAAGCATTTCTTTAAAATGAATATGAGCACTATAGAAATCTTATTTATTATTACTTATTATTATTACCTGTTTTAATCTTCCAGACTGAGATTCCTTCCATTTTGTACTGTCGATTTCATGAACTATGTTTTTCTCTTCTTCTGCTGTTATAAATTCTGAAATAATGCAGACACCAGGGAAATCTAAGACTTTTCCTTGGTGGTTTGGATGTTGAATCAGCTCTGAAGATAAGGCCCATGCTTTAAGGCAGTCCTCACAATATACATACTCCTAAAAATTTAACGGGAAAAATGAACATGTTTACATAGCTAATATTCCCTACAACCACAGGAAAAATCACAAAAATATATAATATAATAATTCATGTTTGAATAGCTTACTTTTCATATTAAAATAAGTTATCAGTTTTCAATTAAAAATTAAAATATAATAAAAACATGTTTCCTTTGATATTTATTTCCTTCCATATTTTTATGAGACTATACATTGTTTTTTAAAAAATTAGAGAGTTCAGAATAGTTTTATTTTTACAGTACAGATACATAATAAGGTTTTTCCAAAAATTTCAGACTCGTTAAAATTGACTGACAATACTATTAATCAAAGATCTGTAAATCATTAAAAACAGAATCGTTCTGATCTGGGTATTAATTTGATTCTAATAATATTTACATAATAAAAGAAATTTAAGAGCACTGAAACTTATTATTTTAATTTAACACAGGCAGTTTCTCACCAATAAAAATGTACAATTATACCTCATAATTGGTAGCAATAGAATGCAGGCTTTGGGTCTTGATTTGCTGTTTCTCAGCTTCACATAGTAAACATACACGCACTCCTTTACACCCACATCTGACCTCTGAACTACTACCTTCCATGATGATAGCAAATCTAAGATGAATTCAACAAAAAGTAATTAAAAAACAAAATGAATAAAGCATGGTGTCAAAATTTAAAAGTGTGTAAATAAAAGCAGTTCAGAAGTTGACCAAGCTATTCATGATTGCATGGGAGATATAAATTAGGACAGAAGTCCATCCGTGTATTTCAGAATATATTTACATGGAATTTTTGTAAAAATTCAGGCCTTGTACCAATGTATTTAACAGTAGTTACGATTCTGCACACCTATTCGAAATATCATCTTTGCAAATAAAAAATACTTTACAGTGTACGCCTGCAAACTCTCACACATAATGCAAGAGTCTCACACATGGGCATCCACTTTTCGCATCTCATGCCTACTCTACATAGTATTATCTCGCGCATCATAAAAATAAAAAGATAAAATAGGTCGATTGTGCCCTAAAATTTATATATGAAAATGAAGTGAATACAGACCATATAAATTTCTTTTCACAAAGCTTTAATCAGTGAAGCAGTTCCCAACATTACAATAAAAAAAAGCATTCATTGCTGCATAGCCGTCGCTCTACACAAATGTTTTTTTTTTTGTCTCGCATGCATCACAGATGCCAATAAAGTTGGCAGGTATATTATTAACAGTATGACTAAAGTAACCTACTTAAATGTCCCCCCCCCCCCACTACCTAGGTAGGACCAAGGCCTATAATAGCTAGGCCTAGCAATTCTTTTTAATAGCTAGGGCCAAGCAAGGCTTAGTTAGCCTAGCTAAGCTAGTAGGCCTAGGCCTAGCTAGTAGTAGCTAGTAGGGGGACTGGGAATGGATTAGCTAGCCGAGAAAAAGAAGGGTAGACCTTAGCCCATGTCATCTAGCCTAGGCCTATACTATATTTTTTTAAAGTTGGTTGTCACATTATTGATAATACTTACCTGGATATATTACCAACAATAATAAAATTCAACAATCAACATGAAAACTTAGCGGTGATGGGACTCCAGCGTGCACACGATCGACGAAGCACCAACTTTTTAAGAAAAAAAAAACAACGACGACGAGAAGAAAAACAGAGCCTAATTACTTTACAGAAGTTCATCACTAGAGGGCTAGAGATTAGCGCCCTCATTGGTGACTTTTTAAGCAGCTTTGTGTGCCATTGTGAGAGCGGGAAGGAAATTCGACGCGTCGCGTCCGTATATTAGTGCATATATTTTTGTTGTTTTCAACCCATTACTAGTGTAATATTGTAAGTTACTGATATTATTGTATAGTTATTATTAGTAGAGTTTAGTCCTATCTAATATTTTTATTCGATGTACATTCATTATCCGTATTTTGTGCAGTTTTATTATAGCCACGAGAATTTTATTGGAAACACCAAGCCTTGATGAGGGCGCTGTTTGGCCGGTGACGAAAATGTAGTTTAGCAAGTGGTACCAAATGCCGAATTTGGCGACAATTTTTTGTTTGATATACTACAGAATGAATTTAACTTACAGAATTAGTTATCGAGTCATCTAACTGTTGAACATGGTTTAATTTGTTCATGTCATCGTCCAACACTGCCTCATTGTCTTCCTGAATACTGGTTGATTGAGGCCTGAAACCTCCTCTCCTCAAACCAGCCAGGGCTACAAACAACACCAACCCAGTCAGTGGGTGCTTAGCTTTATTATTCTGATTCTTTTATACACAGAATGTTAGTGTCAGTGTTATTATTGTATACCAGTTTCAATTTTTTTCCATATCCTTTAGCATTTGATTTGCTACGTAAATGAATCAAGTTGGAGTTAGTTGAATTATTAACATTACAACATGGCACGTATGGGCCTACATAATGTGATGTTTTTTATTCACTTTTTATGGGAAGTGGGAAAATTGATAAATATACCAGACTGTATGGATTAGTAAGGCCTGCTGGATATATTTACCACGCAAAAATTTGGCCTAGAAATCCGTCCTCGCATTTCGAAAGATGAGGGCTGATTTCTGAGTAGATTCTGCTGACGAAGCTGCCGCAGCGTGTGATGGATGTTTACGCGATGCCTTTGAAGTCTAATGTGTTCCCCGCCACCAGATGATCAACAGGCTTAGTTTACCAAAAAATTGAATATGGCAAAATGGAGAGCACCTTCTTTTCTTAATTCGCACTTCTTAGTCAGTCACTATGGCTGCGCAGTTGTTTCCATCTTGAAGCTAATACATTTATCTTTCAAGAAATACCAAACATGTTAATATTTTCTAAAAAAGAAGTTTTGAATTTAACGAAACATTTACATGAGCTTTAAAAGCATGGTATATTTCAACTTGAATTTCCATAAATTGGATTAAACTTGATAATTATAATTTTAACAGAGATACTATATTAATTAAGGAATGATTGAGGATTATAATAAACTAAATTCAATTTAGGGTGAACAAGAGTGGACCATTCGAAAATTCAATCAAAAGTCAGAGTAATTTTCAGTTTTACGCTGCCTCACTCTATAGTCAAATCAGTCAATCTTTGGACAACTTTATAATGAATACAGAACTAATTGCAACAGAAATATTTTGCGGAATTTGTTCCTGAAATATACATGTAAATACGTACTAAAATCCAAAAAATCCAATCAGGGAAACATTGTTAATTTTAAAATATTTAATGAGTTATCATCAAAGGGTTTATTGCACAACTGCAGTGTTTAAGCGTATAAAAGCCTGTTGTTGCCAACAAAAAATGTTAGTAATACGACAGATGCCTGTGCGTGTTTCAAAGGTGAGGAACACATTGGTTTGTCGCATCAAAGACATCTGTTGCCGAGTGATCTCAATAATAACGATACGATTCTGCGCACCTAGTTTCTTAACAATTGTCTGTGTAAATTTGAGCTGGTTTTTGAGGTATCAGCCATGTAATTAAAAAACTTTACAGTATGGTAAATATATGATACAATCATAAATAAATGTTGCCAGCTTGAAATTGTACTAGGCATGTCAATAATGTTTGGGATGATTTATAATAATAATAATGTTGCATTTATTATACAGTACATTAAATGCAGGAGTTTATATGCACTTATATTACTGTATGTTAATAATAATATGGACTAGCATACACACCTTGTTACATGTAATTTGTTTTATTAAAATGTAATTTAAAAATGATGCTGGCACAACATTTTATGGGTTATATATTCTGTCTGATAATTTAGTTACATTTGTTTTTTTTACAGTATAGTCCTATAGGTTTCTAAAGCCATTAATAATGGGACAAATGCTCTTTTAAAAATAGATTGTTTTTTTTTTTCTTATTCAGCTGGGTGTTAACATAAAATAATAGAATACTTAAGTGCTATTTGTATCGTTAAGTATTTTCCTTTGTTTGTTGTTTCCTAGAGCATTACTATTGAATTGGAAAACTCAAGAGTTATACTGTAGATATATTTATTATTTATTTTTTGTCATAGGAATACTATTGGGGGAATACATAGTGTAATTAATCAAGGTGTAATTTTATATAATTCAAAATTATAACCATTGCTGATATTTTTTATATTCTTTTTTTTTTCAGAAATTGTTTAAAATGTCTACCTATGGGTCTTTCGGGAAAGGTCCGTTTATATCCAGCACGGCGCTAGTGGAGCGTATGGTACTACAGTGTGCGAACTGCATGACACTGCAGGAGATTCGCAACCTCGATCTCTCAGGGCGAAAAATAGCCACGCTCGACCCAGCCGTGTTTTGTCGTATGCATGATCTGGAGACCCTAAATGTCTCGAACAACAAGATTTCTGGATTTGACTATAACCTCGGTTTGAGAAAACTGCGCAAGTTGGACATCAGCAAGAATAAGCTGACCTCAGTACTGACCCTTGAGCAGTTCCTTGAGGTTGAAGAGTTGGACCTCAGAGATAATGATCTAGCAGTGAGTTCACTACTTATATCATCAATTCATAGTGTTTATCCCAGGGCTTTCAATACAAAGTTTATACTCCAAGAGAAAATAGCCTGATTCATTCCAGTACAATATCTAATATGTAGTGGATCCCAAGCTCAAAATGAGCTGCCACAAAATATCATAGACTTTCTATCCTTGATTGCATTGTTTATTTTTTAGATTTTGAGATGTATGTAACATGAATAAGCATCTTTAATGGCTACCAGCACATTATGCATAATATTATAAATTATAAAAAAAGGCCTTTATTATACTGTACTTTTTTATTATATACTTTTTGAATGATGATGATGTTTGCAAATAACTACATTGTGGTATTTTTTTGATTAACAGACATCAGATCACTATATTGCTGTTTACATGTTGCCCAAGCTGATGACTCTGAATGGCCAGGACATTGACTTCCGTGGCACCATTGACAACATGGAAGCCGAGTTAGCAACCAAGGTAAGCAACAGATTCCTAGTACTGTTTTTGTGCTGTACCAGTATGCTATTATTATTTTTTATCAAATTAAAATTTCATGCTTTAATTTAGAAAAACACAATATATTTTATTATTACTAACTTAAGCTGTAGCTTAATGGATATGATGCTCTTGCATTCAGATTCTGTAGAATTTGGTGTTCACAGCTTTCTAAGATTGCTCTTCCTAGAACTATGTGTATAGACCTTCACATATTGTATCCCAAGTTGATGAGTTTGTTTCAGTTAGATTATGATAATTAACATTATAATTTCTTATCTCAATTTCTTGGTTTAATTTTTTATACCAACACTCCCTCCAGTAAAATGTAAATATTTTAAATTGTCTTTTTGTGATTTTTATTTAAATCCTCTAGGTTAAAGTATGTTAATTTAAAACACATTACTACTTGTGATCTGAAATTTATTAATTTTTTTTATGTGATTAAATTTTAAAGGTTGTTAGTGTTTGGGAAGAAGAGTTTGCGGGTCATGCTATTGGTATGACGGAAAAGTCGGACATTCTAGCGCTTGAACAAACCTTTATTGAACGGCTCAAGGAACGAGTGCAGTTCGGTGCTGATGCTCTCATGGAATTCACGCATTATATGGTAAGTTTTCAAATCTCATTAAAAGTGACAAAGAAAATATGAATACATGTAAAATAGTTAGATTTATATAAAGCTTTGTATTGAAACAGTCTCAAAGCGCTCAAGGTGTGGACTAGCTCTAAGAGTAGCTGCTCCTCCCCAAGGGTCTCTTCGTGTCTGAGCTACCTGGTAAAGTATTAGCTACTCTCATCTGTCCACAACAGAGACTAAATGGGCCAGTATACCAGGGTATCCCCCCTACGCATCACAAAAGATGTACTGGGTTCTTTAAAATGCACTTGAGCCAAATTATGTACACCGGGCCTACAGTTTATAATCCTTATCCGAGCAGAATAATTCCACCATCAGAACCACAGGCGAGCATGTTGTTCGATACAGTGCCAGTATTATAGCTGTATGTTATGGCACTCCTATCTTAAGCGTTCGGCCATCCAACTCCAACATATGGGACAAGTTCTTGTATTGCCATATTCATTTATTAATTACTCAATATTCACTGATTAATGCATAGTTTTTTGTCTGTGTTTACATAGTAAATGTACCATGTATGCCCATATATTAATTGTACATTATACTCAGTGAACATATACTATATGTGCATTTGCTAACAGATACATTGAATGCTATATTATAAACTAGGTTTGTTGTGACATTGATTCATTTGATTGTTTTGTAGCTAACTGTATTAGCTGAAAGACAAATTACTCAGGTATTTGGAATTGTTCGAAAGCCTCTGCTGGAAAAAGCAAAGTACACTGCACCTCCTGAAGAACAAACATCCAACCAAACGGAAAAGAGACCGTTTTCAGAAGAGAAAACTGCCACCGAGGTCATCAGAGTTGTAGACGTGTCACCGAACGGAGAACAGCAACGAGATATAGTGATTCATTCTGAACCTTCTCCAAAGAAGCCTAAAGTTGATGATAAAGAGAATGTTAAAATAGAAAATATGGATACCACCCAAGCATCAGAAGCACCGGAAACGGTGCCTAATGGTGAGACATCAACTGACCAGGAAACTGAAGCAGAAACCACAAAGACTGATGCACCAGTAGAGAGTACACCAGAAGAGACTGCTTCTAAAGAGTGTCTTTCCATAAAGAGTGAAACTGCAGATGATGGTGTAAACACAGATGCAGATATGTCAACAGAGGGTAACCAAGACTCTACATCAGAAGCTACAACTTCTAAACCAGCCAAAAAGACAGCAGAAAAAAGTAAGCCAGCAGAGAATAAGACGCCAGCTAAGAAAACAGAAAACAAAACACAAGTAAAAAAGACTGAGAAAACAGAAACCAAAACACCAGCTAAAAAGACTGTGAAAGAGGCAGAAACTGTTACACCACAGCCAGAGAAAAGGGGCAGAGGTAGGCCTAGAAAACATCCCATTGGGGAAACACCAGCAAAGGATGCAAAGGTTAAAGATGCAAAAGTAAAGGAGACACCGGCAAAGGCTAAAGATGCAAAGCAAAAGAAAACACCACTAGTGAAAAAGAAAAAAGATGATACACCACAGCCATGGATGCCACCAAAACGTGATGTAACACTGAGTAAGGTAAAGTGCAGTGTCAGTTACCATACTTGTGTTTGTATTGATTTGGATGGGATAATTTGTAAATATGACTTAGTAAATAGTAATTATAATTGTTTACTTGCTATCTGCATTAACCCTAATTGAGGCTTGCCTTGTCAACACAATCGTACTGGCACTAAATCTTAAACTGAATATTTAGCATAAGAATGTGACAGTATTGTATGCTATAAGTACACACAAGCCGTAATACTTTTACTCATAACTTAGGCATTTATTAAGTGGATTCCAGTAAATGACCCATCATTTTATAGCTTATAATGTAGAGAAAATAATTAAGGTACAAAGTCAATTTTTTTGTTTGGTGACTGATGCTGGTCTTGCATGGCAAGCCCCAATGAAAATAAAAATGATTGTTTGTTGCATTAATGTTGTTGTAGTGTAATGTTATTTTACATATTTATTTCTTAACAGAAAGAGAATCCAAAGTTTGAGGGTGTTCATTTCCTTCGTTGTCATTCTCTGGAGAACAATCCGAGTGATGATAGTAGGAATGTTTGGAAATGTGCGTTTGAACCAGATCCAGCTAACCCAAGTAAGCCTTACGCCAAGCGTCCACTACCTGTCAGTCTAATAATAGACCTGAATAGTGTGCTTGTTTTCGTCAGTCATTTTTAATCAAATCCATGGCCTTTTTAGGAAGTCTTAATCTACTCTACTTCATACGATACAATATGATACATTTTATTCCATCCAAGAGGAAATTTGTTGGTACATGTAAAGTAAAGTTCTCTCACCATTATCAAAGAACCCTAACCAAACTATGCATCATGGGGTAGGGATGTTACTCCACTAAGGTATTAGTGACCCGCATACCCCAACTCTAACCATGCAGTCTGAACAAACATCTAACAGAATATATCATCGTGTATATATTCTGGCTTTATGAATATCTTGCATTGTTAATCTTGCTTCAGTAGAGACCTCATTTATTTGAACTATAAAAATACATCTATTATTATTATTATTATTATTATTATTATTATTATTATTATTATTATTAAATAATGTCATTATTCCATGACAAGCCAGTAATGCTGTCCAAGTGTTTTCTTTAATCCTGGGCACATTAGAAATAGGTGCATTAATATATTTACCAACAAAAATTGATAAATTAATGTAATTATAATAGCAAGGCAATATTTGGAAGAAGGAAAATATAACTTACAAGATTACTACAATTTAGGATAGGGATTTTTCCCACAGTAACTAACATAGGTAAAATCTCTGCTTATAAGTTGACTTAAATGACAAATTATATTGTGAATAATATAAGTTTACTATTATATTTATTTACATATTTAATGTTTTTATTTGACTATGATATTACTGAAATATATGCTATAATGATGATATATTCTGTATTGTTTTCTGCAGAAAATAGTACATCAACTGTTGCAACTTGTGGTGGAAACTCTGTTTGCCTGATTGATTGCAAGACAGGGAAAGTAATGAAACGTTACAAGCATGAAAATGTCGAGGAGGCAAGTCTTATAGTCTTGAATATGACATTGAATTAAATTCACTGCAAATGAACCTGCCCCTAAAACTTCAATGGAATGACTTACTGAATATAGTAAAATACTGTGGTGCAGCAGTTTGAACCGTGAGGTTGGGGATCAAACCCATCATTAACTTTAAATTTTGTCAGTCTATTGTTAGGCCTAATGGATGGGTATTATACTGGATGTGGGCTTATACCTGAAGAACTTCAGTAATAATGTGAAGCACATAGTGTCTTCATTTGATGTGCTGCGCAAGACATGTTACTATGATTATATTATATGAATGTGTTTTCTCTTCTTTTTTTTTGTAGGAATTTTACTGCCTAGCATGGACAACATTAGAAATGGAGGTTGGCGACTCGAAGGGTGCACGTAAAAGCAACATATTGGCTATTGGAGGTGCACGTGGGGACGTGAAGCTCCTGCACCCAGAGCAATTGATTTGTTACGCTCAGTTGAGAAATGCACGCAAGACGTGCTCGATAAACACATTGGTATTTCACTCGGAAAAACCCACATGGCTTTTCAGTAAGCAGTGTTTTTATATCAATTCTGTGTGAAACTACTCTTTGGTTTTCTTTGAATGTTGATTGTATATGGAAACTTGCATACATTAAGTAATAAGTACCATGGGTTGACTTTAAAAGAATGCATTTTTTAATTTACTCTGTATTTTCTTGGATGTTTTGACAACAATTTCGCACCTGTCTAAATATATTTTTACAGCTGGATGTAGGTGGTGCCATCATTTTGTTTTTCTGGGGCAAATAAACCAGAATTATTTACATACTTATCGGAACGTTTCTTATAACTATGATTTATCTGCCTTTGTTTTCAGGTGGAGCTGAGGATGTTGTACTCTGGGATATTGGCATCCCCTCTGGTCCAGATTACAAATGTAAATGGGTGTAAGTATCATTTAATTACTCTATCCAATGAGCATTGTAGCCAGCTTCAACCAAAGAACTGCATTTTTAGTTGTATTTCATTTCTATCCAAAAGTGGGTGACTTAACACTTGTAAAGTTGTCTCTTCATCTCAGATGGTAGTTTGATGTCGTTCTCCAGGACGTAAAATATAGTTTATATCAATATTTTGTTCTCGATAGAAAATTGTACTCGTTTCTTCCTCCGGGCACTGGAAGAGTTCTTGGGATTGTGTACTCCCCACCAAATGACTATGTCATTGCAGGCTGTGAAAATGGATGTTATGGTTGGAATCTACAAAACAAATCAAGCAAAAAAGAAAGGTAAACTTTGAACTTTGACATGTAGAATTTATAACTGGCATACTTTCTCCTGTTACCTTTAGAAGGTACAGTTGGTACCTGTATCACATTTTCTCTATCGGAGCTTCTAATGTCTCCATCTCGAATCTCTTGTTTATATTTGAATAAAGGTCACATACTTTGGAGTTTTTGTTGCCAAGCGTTGCACGTAGTGAGGATAATGAAGACGACGATGAGGGTGATACCATTGACGGTATGGCTGCCATTGATGATGACATTATCGGTATGTCCCAATTCTAAAATATATTTTTTTTAATGTTATGATTTACAGACTATTACCTGCTAATTTATGGATCAATGTACAGAATATTATAACAGTATTTTTCATGCATTTTTTCTCGTACTAATTTTCAGGTAAGTACTTATAACTTTAATGTAATTGTAAAAAAAATATTTCAAATAAATATTGGGGTTTTTTTCCTAAATTTGTTACCTTAACACATAAAGTATACCTTTAAAATAATTATGTAAAGATTTAAACAGTTTTGTGTCAATGTTATGCAATGGATTTTTTCTATTCTTATTCTTGTAGTTAGTAAAGTTGCGGCTGACAAGACAATTCAGATTTGGAGTTTGTCAGAAGCGCGAGAAAAGCAGCAAGCCCGAAAGAAAGACATTGAAATTAACCCTCTGCATAGCCTCAATTGGTCCACCACTGACAACATCTATATACTACTAAATACCTGGCCAGGTGATAAATCTTCCAATTTTTCTTGAATAATCATTATAGAAAATAACATGTTATTCATAATTATAAGCCCACTAAGCAAAAGGTCAACAATGTTGATTGTACGTTGCTATGTTCTATTAGTAGCTTATTTTACAATTTTTTTTGTTTGTATGTCTTGGTTGTTGACTGGATGTTAACATAGTGATGATGAGAAGCATTCAAAATATTTATTCTGTATTTTTTTCCTGTTTATGTTATAATGTGTGTCTTTTTTTTTTTGTAACTTTGTTTACTCGGAGGAAGCATGTAATATTTACATTAATTATATCAATTGGAAGCCAATCATTCTTGAATCAAGCTAGCATGTTGTAGATTAGAACCCTTATTTAGGGTAAACCCCTGAATAGGGGTATCCCAAATGAAGGGGTTCTACTGTATTTTCATTTGGTTGTGTTGTTTGATAGGTTGTGGGCATATCGTGTGTGGCGATGCAAATGGACCAGTCTGGCTGTATGAAGTCAAAGATGTGAAAAAAGGTGCAAACAAGAAAGAATTGGATCCAAATCCCTTGCAGGTAAATTCTGTGTTTCAAGTGTATGTTCTGTATTTTAATTTATAATGATAATTATTGATGTATTTTATTTTGAAGCAGGAGGTAGTAGACTAGCCAACGATAAGCATACAGTAATGGATGGAAACATTTTGAAGGGAAACAATTACAGTATACACAAAACATGAAGTTTCATCCTTGTTTCTTCTTTGTTGTTTTTATATCTGTAATGGAGCTATACCTCAGTTGTTAAAATTATCAACTTGAACATACAGATTAGTGTATTTAAAAAATATTTACCCTTTAATTTTACAGTGAAAATATGATAAAAACACTTCCAGTCACTGGAAGTGTTTTATAATTATTTATCCAATATAAAAAAAAATCAGGATGCACAATTTTTTAATTCAGTAATAATTTATATGTTACTGCAATATGAGCAAGTTAATTTCAAAATTTACTAAATTTACTTTTTATGATTCTTTGTCATTTTGATGGGACTTTACACTCCCAAGCCTTGTTTATAAAATATGAGAGAACACTTTATTGATACTACATAGGTTCTTCCAGTTATGCATCTGAATAAAATAAAATAAGAAAATAAATAAGAAAAAATAAATGTTTTTATAAACTGTTGTTATCTCATTACAATACTTACAGTCATTATACAGTTGTTGGACATCCCTGCAGGGACAGTGAGTTTATCAAAGAATCAACATTTGATTATCAACGACGTTGCCATCAGCTCAGATGCAAATTTCATTGTAGGAGTTACAAGCAAGAATATGGTTTGTATTTGGAAGCGAACATAGTCATGAATTGAACTAAAAGTATTAATTGGGGTAAAACAAGGCAGAAACAGACCATTCCATTCAGTCAACAGGGGAAACTGTTTCAAAATAAATTGTTTAATGAAAAAAATTACGATAAAAAATAACCATTACTTGTAATTTGGGATCATTTAATTGAAATTGTCAATCTTATTTTCTTAGTAAACCATGTAAATATTAACAAAGTATAAATAAAGTTAAGGATCCCTAAATTATTAATCTTTTTTATAAAGTTGCATTGTAGTTTGTTTTTTTTAGTTTGACATGCACTAGACAGAAACGTAGACAACAAAGCCTAAATCCAGGTCCACCAGCTTGAGAATTATTGTATAATTAGAATAAGTTAAACTGTGAAACAAATTCTGGTTGTAACACTATAATACCTGCCTACAACATTAGTGTACTCTTTATACCTGGATACATGTCCAATCAATTTAAATATGTTTTAATGTCAATTAAACTTTTAAAATAAACCAAAAATCATTGTAATATGGTTTGTATACTCAGTATATTTAGTGTAAATGATTTAATATTACTAAATGCACTCTGTTCCCTTTTGAATATTGGTACTCCGATTAGATTGCACATTTTTTTGTAATGGTTTTTAATAGAATATGTGTATATTTAACAGTATAATTTAAAACCATTATTCAAATAAAAAGTTGTCGGATACAGATAGCACCTTTGTGATTGAGGCAAGTGGCTGCATCGTCACCTTAACCAGGCTGTATGTGGTGTGCAAGTCATTATCATAACATGGAATTATAATAATACTCGCATGATTAATATATTATTGTCAAAAATCAATGCGACATCAGTCCTATTTAAAGGTAGAATCTAGGGATTTACCAGTGCATCTGGCACTTCTCGCTATTATGTGGCTTGCAATGGCAAATACAATATAATGAACATATCAGAAAATTGTTGTTACATACACCTAAATTCCTTTGAAGTATAGACCTAATGTATTTGTGTATATACAATGATAAATTTGGTAATGAGTTTGGTCCCCAACGATAAATCATTGATTAGGAATATGTCTGTATTTGCCTATGTGTGGGGAATTATTCACAATCTTAGCACATTACAGTAGGCTGATATTTGATCTAGTAAAAAAGAAACATGTGATCAAGTGAAATACCCAGAAAAATCTGTTCAGACCCTTTATGCCCATTCCAGACTATCAAATTTTATTTGACAAAAACATGTGACATGCCTAAATATGGTCATGATGACATCACATCATGACCATATATAGGCACAATATGACTATATATGGGCAGACATTTTTTTGTCAATTAAAATTTGACAATCTTGACATAGCTTAAGACACTTGTGTGAACAATTGTGTACAAGTAGGAATATTCAAGTGTGTGTGATACTAGTCTGATTATCATCATAATAGGAATAAATAAGACAAGGCTAAAATACGTTCTTAGCCTTGTGTCCCCAGTAGGAAACATAAACCCAGATCCTTCTAATAACTTACAGTTCAGCCATCCTGGTGTATTCAGATTTAATTTGTCATGCTTGGAATTGTCTTATAAAATGATAACAAAAAGACATTTGCTACTGTATTGGATTCAAGTCCTCAATTTCATAGTATATTTATATTTCTATACCTATATTTACTGTTGCTAATTATCAGTTATCAGGGTTGTTTTTAATTTAAATTTACATTTCCAAACTTATGCAAGACAAAAAAGCTGTTACTGCAAGTTTCCAAAGTCTATCTAAAAAAAAAACCTTAAATATCTATATTACCTGGACTTCTTTTTCCAAGACACCCACCAGGCACGTAATATTTACAGTACATAATTACATTCTCAGCATCGATGAAAAAATAAGTTGTTACGAACCACTTTTAGTTTATGTTAATTAATATTATGGTTACTTTATGTATATGATTTTTTAAGGATCATATTATGGGTAAGATTCTGAAATTGATTTATATGCCCTTCAGATATATTATCATCACTGCTTCCTCAAACTTGTGCTGTCCTCGGTGTTAGTATGCTTACTAATTATTTTTCAACACTGGAAATGGCTTCTGAAATGTGTTATATAGTATGTTTTGTCTGTTTTATTTTTTCTGAATTTTTTAAAATTTTGTAGTTATGCAAGCAATTTTTCCAGACTGAAACATAGAATCTAATTAGATATGTTTAAATTTTGTCATTGTTAATGTGTTTTACCTTCCAACTACTGTATAATCATGTTAATCAATAAACTGGTAATGGATTTATTTGACTTACAGTATTTTGCAAAATGTTTGAATGAAATGGTATACAGCAAGGCCCAGTATAAGTGATTTGACAATACTGTATATGCAATTCAACTTGAAAGTGGGGAAAGTTTTATTCAACCAAATTATATCATGTGTGATCGTATGTAAGGAAAAAATGAAATAGGCCTACTGTCATAGATTAGCTGCTTGAAAATTGTCAATACATACGTTGTTTTTAATTTTACAATGTGTCTCTTCTTTTCGTGTCAAAGTTCAAATTTACTTATGGGGAGTTTGATTGCAGGCCACAGTTGAATCTAGAATGTAACGATGTCAATAATAAGTTATTTGCCACGCATCAAACTCCCTATTTCTTTCAAACAAGATTAACAAATACAAAATGACTTAATTTTATATTTTATTCATTTTTTTTTTTCAAAACTTTTTCACCATCACCTTAACCTTTGGGGATCTACTTTTTTCTCATGGTGGAAGGACGTACTCTGAGACCTTTACATGAGGTGCATTAATAAATAGATCGGCGTGAAGATCGTACATGCTCATGAGGATCATACACGCGCACGATTGCACTAGGTTTCCGTTTCCCCACATTTACCATAAAAACAGATTTTTGCTTAAATAACGGAGTGTGCTGTACAAGAGACTGATCAGTATTATCTTCTACAATAGACATAAAAAAAGAAATTCTATTTTATCTTACAATATATATGAGTGCCTAATAATTAATATTCAAATAAAATACTATTAATACAAATACAATTAGGTACTAAACCTCCCCAAAAATTACAAATAATCGGCAGCAAAATGGAGTTCTATGTATGGCATGGTGCAGCTTGTAAAATAATATCTTATTCATCATTGCCATGATTCCCAATAGAGTTCAGTTGATATAAATACAGTACAAAGATAATGCACCTCTAGCTCTCAACATTTGTGGAGGTTTTGAAATTTTAATTGTTCTCATGAAAACATTTGCGCAAATAATTTCTGGTTAGAAATAATGAGGTCATAGTACAAATGAATGATATAACCATGATGCAACCTTACCCAAAATATTTATAGATATTGTATACTTAATCATATCAAATAACTTGCTTAATAGTAACATAATGAACCAGTGATGTCGCATAACATCTTGCATTTCTAACAGGTACAAAACTAAGCAGTACATAACTTGTATGAATAGGAGTACAAAATTGTCAATGTTTATATGAAAATTGAATATTGAAAAATGTACAGTACATATAAGATGGCTTGGTTGGTATATCCAGCACCGAAACATGATCAGCACAATTTAAGTGTGGAGGAAATGTATTGTTGTCAACATGGATTACTTCTCCATTGTTGCAGACATTAAATAGGTACAAATTAAATAATGGGCTTACATGAAAGCAACACTTCCACACCTTTGTATCAAAGGATATGACATGCACCATGTAAATTCATTAGCGAATTTTCAATCTTTAAAGCTGTTAAAAATGATTAAAGTCTTAAAGATGTACTACCTGTGATAAAATTTGGAAAAATCAATTAAAACATTGAATTCTTTAGCGTTGCCAAACTATCAAATTTTATGAGACAAATATTAACTGTGATGTCATATTACACCCAAATATGGGCATATCACAAACAATTGTCATTAAATTTGATAATGTGAACAATGCTTTAATTTAAAATGATCAAACAACTTTTAATAAGACAAACTGAAAAAATTCATTTTTCAGAGATTTACAGAATTTTCACTACAAAAATCTTTCATATTACCATGATATTACCAAGGTCTGTGCAAAATAATAGATACAATAGGGACACTATTTTAATGCATCCATTAAATTGCCTGGGAAATGTTTTCTAATTACTTAAGAAGCAATTAAAATATTAAATTTTATTTAAAAAAAAAGTTAATTAGCCCAACATCATCTTCAGATACTCTATCCACACTATTAACGTTTCTGTGACAAATACCTGATCTACCCATATATAGGCAGGATGATGCCATATCGCAACCATATATTGCCATCATGATGTCATAACACACCCACATCACAGGTATTCTGTTACATCTAATTTGATAGTGTGGATAAATCTTTTACATTACAATTACGGTTATTATTTAGCAAAATCAGGTTGAAGCAAATTGCAAAACTATAGTATGTACATAAAACATACTGTATACTGTTGAAAAAGTTATTTTTTATATAAAATCATAATCGTCATTGACCTCCAGTCTTAATTTCATCTCGTATCGTGTGTCAATATTGCTACAATATACAATGTTTGACTGGTTCCCCATGTGGCAAGTAGTATCTTGCACTGTAGTGTATTGCTGTCACGGCGGACCAGTCACTATGTGCTTATTAATCGCAAACAATAAATATTCCTAGCACTCTTAATATGTACAACTAACCTCAACACTACAAACGTCTACTTCGCTACCTCAATTCATCTATAGTAATATATTATTAGAAAGAAAAAAAAAAGTGAATATATGTCAACGACATCAGGATAAAGTTCAAATAAACCAGTTTATTACCTAAAGTCATTGGATGTTTTTTTTTTAAGTGGAGATTTTCGGAACATCATTGCATCAGTACTGGTCAAATAGGTTTCCTAGTCAGAAGCAAATAAATAATGAAGGAAATTTTAAATGACTTGGTTTTTCCAATAGTCATATCAAGTTTATTGATGGCTAACCATTTAGAAGTGAGAAAAGACTGCAGAAGGCAGACTGGTGGGCATCATCCAGACACAATTCTCTAACTGTTAGTAAATGCTAACATGCAAAATACTACACACTCTACAGTTTAAATCTACATACAAGTACAGAAAAAAAATATTGTTCATCGTATATTTCCTTCGTGGTTTTTTGGGGTTTGGAATGATGTAAATTAATTAAATTAATTGGTTTAATAAACAGCACTGTCTGTATTTTTAGTCGTTCTTGCTCGTTTACTTTTTTTTTTAAACTTTTTTTCTTTTTTACGGTGCTAGAACATTTAGAAAAAAGACCCCGCACATACAGTACTTAACTGCAGCAGTTGACGTTAAAACCTCTTGTTCTGGACTTTCATTCCAAAAATAGTTTCGTTTACTTTATACAATCTTGAAGGGTTAAGAGATTGTGGTAAATTCAGGAATAACCTTATTTCTTATATCATTAACATTAAAATGTCTCAAAATTCATCATTATTACAACATATGTATAACCATATGCAAATGAAACATATTTATCAAATATTCAAGTTTTCTTTGGATCATCTAAAGTCTAAAATCAAGAACCCCTCTTGGAAATGCTAGGTTAGTTCTTTGTTTTTTTGTTTTTTGTTTTTTGGTTTCTTAACCGACATATCAACAATTTTCCAATCACAATAATACACTGAAGGGGCCCTAATCACTATAGAGACTTGCAACGACAACATGTCACCAACATCTACATACGGTGTTGGTCAAAAAATGTCATCAGAAAAACACTGCCCTCTATTGACACATCAACTGCAAGTTATGAGCAGCATTAAAATTTGGCTCCTCTAGTTCTTGCAGCTTCATGCATAAATGAACATAAATACTACAAAAGACTATTGTATACAGTTAAAACATGATGCCAAATCTTGCAAATCAATCTTCATTCTTATTATAAATACAGACACAAGAAATTTATAACACTGATCACACAATAAAAGTTACTGTATGTATCATTTGGAAATCAATCATTAAAAAAGCTCTAATGATCATCAAAGAAAAAAATTTAAACAATTTAAACATACAAATCCTCAAAATAAAAATAGACAATTAAGATTGTTGACAAAATTATATACACTTAGCGTATTAATTATTTTTTGTTAATATCGAAGTTAACCTTTGAATACAGTTAATATAAAGCTTTGAAGGCAACAAACAATAAGACAGATTTCATGGCTTAACAGAAGCCGGGCACTTTCTGCGCACAACGGTCGTCGGCCGACGCAATTCTATGAACAACGTAACCCCATGGTGCGCACGCAACAGATCATTTTTAATGTCGATCCGTTTAGACTGCCACCGACCATCAGCAGTCGGCATTGTGTCGTCTAGCACTAACAGGAAGTGAGGTTTGATTCGTTGTACGACGGTTCTAAGACCATCGAACGACGCTGTGAGAGCTCGGCTTAAGGTCTGTTCAATTGATTGTCATTAGGTATTCAACAGAATCATGAAATTGAATTTTATATAATAATACTCTTGTGTCATTGAGAATTCAAAATTAGATCACTGGAATAATTGACTGAAAAATCAATAAATTACCAAGTGTGATATCTTCAATTATGACATCTCATTTTATATCAAATTTTAATTTATTTTAGTTCCAAAATTTAGTTTTTTAGGCCAAGGTTCTACCTACAGAGTACTCAAACTCCTCCTTAGGCTTCATAAAAAAAAATATAATAGCTATGAGTTAATTTTTCATTCTGTTGAAGAACTAGTAACCCAGAATTTTAGTGTGATGAACATTACCAAGCAATTCTGAGCAAGACAACTAATATCACGTTTAAAAGAGCATAGCAGGAACTCTAAAAAGAATTGAAGGTACAACAATGGTTAACGGCATACTGTCTCATGTAAACACAATAGTTTCAGCTTAATGTTTCATCCATTAATAATAATTAATGGTCACATGATCAGTTGCCATAGCATCCATCTATTAAGTAGATTATTCTTGTACAAGCACTTGTTAAACATAAACTAATTATTGTACCTATAACTTATACAGTACTTGGAGTAAGCAACATGCATTGTTGATTGCTTTATATTATGATTACTTGTTTAGGTTTGTGTTAATTTTAATGTACAGGGGTAGTATATAATCACAAAACTTCATTCGAAAGACGCATCATTTTTTTAAAAGTAAAAGTAATACACCAAGTGGTGAGTTGTTCCACTGAAACTGATTCTTTACAGGGGCGGATTTAGAGGGGGGGCCGGGCCTTTGGAAAGTCAAAAAAAAAAAGAAAAAGATTATCGCCCAAAAGGCCTCAGAGGTTATTTTCGGGCGTCTATAACACAAAAATTTTGCGGGGACATGCCCCCGTCCCCCAGTGTATTGTTATCTCAATCGGCCGCACTTTCGGCCCCACCCTTTGGACATCTCTGGACCCGCCTCTTTACTATAAAACTATATTTTCATCTTCATCTAAAAAATCAGCAACAGAGCGACAGTTGGAACACAATTGTAGCGGCTGGCTTAACAGCTATGCCTAAAATTGATTCTGATTAGTTGCACTATGCCCATAATTTTGGATATTAAAGGGACATTATGGGTGAGGAGTCACAACGCTATCATGGAAAGCTGTGTGTGTGTGTATGAGTAGGGGTGGGAGGCTCTAGAATGACAACCAAGGTATTTCTTTTAAATACAACCCCTTTCAAGGGTGAACTTAAATCAAATTATTGCATTGGCAAAGGTGATCCAAACATGTAAAGGAGTTATAGAATAGAAATATGTTGTAATGAGCATAGTGATTTTAATAAATATTTAAAATATCTTGTATTTAATTTACTAATTAATGGAAATTAAACATTAAACAACACTTAAAAAACTTTTATTGCATCGGTTTCATGCAGCGTTTGCACCAATATTGTGTTATGTTGTTTACAATCAGTTGAATGAATGTCTGTACAAGTGTATGTGTGTGGGTTTGTTGGGAGGGGGGGGGGGAAATGAGATGTATCAATTTACTTGGCTTGATTTACACTTTATAATATACTCGATCTCTAGATGTAAATTACAAAGAATAAATGCATAATAAATTAAGTTGAACTGTGCCATTTTATCCTCTCTAATAGAAAATAGAGTAACGGAAATGGAACATCCACAACCCATCAAAACATAAAACTGGCAAATAAAAATGATGGATGGATTAAAAAAAAAAAAATTAACATCTGGAAGTAGATTAAGATGCTTGAATTTTTCATAAATTATTAAGTTATGCATATTTTATTCTAGTACTGGTTAGGAGGCTACAAATTGACTGTCAAGAGAGGGCATTGTTTATAAATCATCCTTGGAAACAACACCAAAACACTAAACCTCATGCAATGACAAACTGAAAAGAAATAAATAAATAAAAAAAAAATAATCAAAACATTTAACTAAAACATGAGGTAGCTATCAAACGCAAGTCACACAGATTCACACTTAATAAGAATCGAGTTGCGACTGAACATGGATAACATTACCTAACGGCTCAAAATGAACTTTATGTGCAGCATTTAAAATTACATTTACAAGACTTATCTAGGTTTGTTACACCCCTCTTGTAAATTCTTAAAATCCATCTCTCGTATAGCGTTCGCAGCTACTTTCCGTGGGAATGCGTCCTTTGTGAATGCTTCCGATGGAAATACCTCAAACACTCCAACAGCCACTACACACACGCTTTGATGTAGAGTCCATGGAGTTGAAGAAATGCTAGAAACATTTTTGTGAGCCATGACCATGTACTGTACATCAAACTGGGAATGGTTGAGCAAAGCAAGTGGAATAGACGGAGGCTCATTCCCAGGGTTGAGGCGTTGGAGGAAGCTCAGCAGCACTGGCAACAGAAGAACTAATAAAAAGTAAAAACAAAATATTTTCAATAATGATTTTAAATCTGGAATGGGGTAGTATACAAATAATGAATGTTTATGAGTGTAGGTCGAATTGACAGAGCATCCAATCTTTCACCAAATGAAATATTCTACCCCACTGTACAAATAAGAAACATTCATTATTTGTTTTTTAGAACACCTAGCTCTTCGGATCGCCTGCATACTTTTCTTTGGATACAAGGACCCATCTTCCTTCCAAAGGCCAGCATAAAACCAACCTAGGCTAAGCCTAGGAGTCGATTAAGTTCAGGTTTGGCTAATAATTCTTAATTCCTCACAGCTGAAGCTGGCGAAATACTCCATACAGTTAACTGCATATTTTATTGCCTTTTTTGTACAAATGACCCAGTACCAAATGGATCTGCCGATTTATATTTTTCTTGCTCGCGTTGCTTTGAAGATTTTTATCGTCTTGAAGGTGAAAAACTACTACTTAACGATCATTGACTAGTACTCAAATAACCATGGGATATTCAGTTTAAATCAATCTCATGTGACCTGTTTTCAACCAATCAAATTAATAAAATATACACTGTACAGGTGTTGCATAATACTATATATCTGTAGTTATATTGAACTATAAAGATATATATATATATAATATATATTAACTATGATTTATATCAAATATTGTATTGAGCTGTAGGATATAATTATATATTATTTCAACTGTGTGATTTATATAATATACATGATTAAAGTTACTGTACATGCAATAGGTAAATAACATTACAAGTGTAAATTATTGCCAAGTTTCTAATAGCTTTGAACAATAAAATTAATACAGTTACTTTGCATTGCTCACTCAGCATACAAAGCGAGGTATTAGCTTCAAAATTAAAATTAGAACAAGATAATAATTCCTTGCTAATTAACAGACATAACAATACTGTTCCAATATTCTTTGCATATTCAATATTGGCCGGTATTCATTCATAATAACATTTTTTAATTCCAAGAAGAATTAATTGTTTTAATCTGTAAATTACTAACTTATTTGATCCTGTTATATGAGCAATTCATTACCTACAGATATATTGTTAATTATTTTGTTATGACAATGAAAAAAAAAAATCATTGTTCATAGCTTAAGTGGGATCAATGGGCTCTTCATCAGGAAGAACAAACAATTCAATGATGAGAAAAAAATCTGTAATATTTAGACTGTGAGTCGCTAGAATAGATTAAATAAGCTTTTCAATACAAATTCCTGAATTTTCAGAGGTTCCAGGCCCCTCATTGGGAAAATCTTGTCACCAACACTATTGTTCATTACTGATATTCAACCTTAAAAACCAAACCTGGCAATGGGCTTGGGCCATGAGGCTTTTCTGCAATCACATTTTAATTGGAATATCACACCTGTGCAATACAAGGAAGCTAATTTTCTATTTTACCATGTTGTATTTTTGAGCAATAAATTACCCTTACTTTGTTCAGTATACAATTGTGCTAAGGTTAGACTTTTTTAATACCTTGTTCCACAAACTTTTGTTTTAAAGACTGTCAGAGGAGGGGGAACAAAATATAAAAATAAAAGTTTGTTTTCTTATTTAGCAAGTGGTTTGCTAAAAACATCCAAACAAAGGAGAAAATAAAAATACAAATTTATTGCTGAATATAAACAGTGTAGTAATAATATGGTTGCTTTAAATTTATATAATGAGGAAGAAATATACATATCATATTTTTTTGAGATTTTTTTATTTCTATTTCAAATCATCATTATTTGCGGCAGCAAGTTCGCTAAACAAGATACCAAAAAAGGTCTTGCCTAAGATTAATAATTTTGTTATTATTTGGTGTACATAGTTGGTGTCACTTTGGAACTTACCTAGCAAAGCTTTTGAATGCAGCAGATTGCGGATTAATACAGAGTGGTATGTAGTTGCCTTGGTGGCGCTCTGTGATGAACTTTAACAGGGATTCTATAGAGAACAAAGAAGGTTGTTTGTTGCAGCAATTAGGATATTGTGTCATAATCTAGAAAGTTTATCAAAGGTTTCCTTCCTGTAACCAGCTAAAATCAAAACCACCAAGTAAAGCTCAATAAACAAATGAATAAATCATCAACAATGGACATATAAACAATAAACTAAGATTAAGATCACAATAGGGTAATAGAACTAAGCTTACAATGCATGCAATGCAAGCCACTATGATTGAATATATATTGTTCATCTTCAGATAACTTTAGTACTGACTGACTTAGAAAATACTTAGTAACAATACTGTTCTGTAAGTGCCAGGTTTCCTGGTGGTTAATTTGATTTTGAAATAAACATAAAATAAAGATAGGTTGAAAATTTCATCATACTAATCATGAACACTAAATAGTAATTAGAGCATTCTTTATGCCTCATGACATAAATGTGTTCAATAATATATAATAATTAAATTATAGATAATGTGAATATAAATAAATTATTTGCTTCTGTAATAATCAATGAACCTTTACTGGTTTTTTTTAAACGCAATTGTACCTGATGCAACTTTGATTGTGCATATATTAAGCATTTATTTGTTATTATGGACTACTTTTCAACTTTTAACATGTATGAATACTTGTGTTACAGGGTATGTCATTACAGAATTGTTTTAGAAACAAAATTGTTAAATGTAATTTTTTTTTTTATATACCATTTTATTTTTATAATAATTAATGTTTTTGAAAATGTTTGGTTTAGGGCTTATTTATAAATAATTAGAAAATAAATATATAATAGTTGCTATATACAGTACATAATTGTATTACACTTTATAGATGATTAAATTAATGTTTTCATTTGTTTTAACTGTGTTTGAAATCTTTGTAAGTTCTTTACCTTTGACCTGTCGCACAGATGTGAGGCGTGATTCATAGGTTGAGTCGAATCGTTGAGGTGCACATGGTTCAAAGTTGGACACATATTCACGTCCTGTGGGTGTATTATGGCAGCATTGGCACATGCAGGTATGGTAGCGGAGACGACCCTCATCAAGGTATGGGTGGGCAAGGGCATCTGTACAAGAGATGCGTTTATCCTGAAAAAACACAAGACAGCAAGCTTTTAGTAATAACAATGAATGATGAATATAGTATCATAAATCGTACCAGTATAGCTTTCATTATACACAATACACTTCTTCAGGTGAATAATCAGGTGTAGTTAAGGCATGGGTGGAGACAAGGTCTGTCTGCATGTTTAGGGATTGTACATGTTTTATTGTGGTCAGTATGTTTGAGAGTATATGGCATCTGTGTTCTGTGTGTTTATGGTGACGCATATGAGTGTTTGGCCAGGGGTGTGTCTGTGGGTGTATTTGGATGTCCATGAATGCTGCTTCATGTATATCTAGTTGGTGACATTAGCATCATTGATGATGAGAAGCTACTGCAATATATAAATTTATATTTATAATCTATGTAACACTTTTTTCTCTTTTCCTTTTTTTTTTTAAATTTTCTTATGATTACATTCCTTCTTAGCAATATGATGCCAAAAGAAGAGCAATAATTTGTATTATTTCTGAACCAATTTTGGTCCAGAATAATACTTACAAATCATATACTAAATGTATCTCGAACACAGTTGCATTCTCTCAAACATATGATGATGAATAGATGTAGCTTAGTAGACGATTAACTACATACAATGATTAATTGATCCGTCTAAATATAAGATCAGTACAGTTAATACTCACTGGATTAAATACAAGCATTCTGCTAAGGAGATGAACAGCCTCATGGGTTGACTGACTGGAGAGTGTGTACAGCGCAGATAGCGATGACTGCGGATACAGAAATTAACATGAAAATGCTTAGTTCAATGATCACTTACGCGATTAGTGCATAAGGCTATATTAGATCTATATGGATTAGGGGTTTACACTGCTAAAGGCTATGTTTACTGAGCAGTCCATACGTAGTATTCTGACAGTATGTAGTTAGGATGCTACACATGAATGCATCTTCATGTGGAGATTCATTATTAGTCGACAAATGTTCCTATAAATTGGATGCAAATTTTGTTCGAATGTCATGAGGCTCTTTTTCCTTTTTGCACACTTATTACAATTTAAAATAAAAAAATGCAAAATAATAATAAATTAATATTAAATAAATTTATATTGATATAAAAAATCACGTAAAAAGAATAAGATGATGTAAACAATTACACATTACGTAATTTTTGTTCATACATTTTAACATCTTACCAATTATAGAATGGGACAATGTGATGTTCTCTAACCTTAAGTCCCTCATTTTAGTCAAGGATGGGGAAGGGAGTTGCTTTTAGCAAGAAACTAACTCTGGCATTACACAGGATTTCAACAAAAGCACCTCAAAATTGTAAGACAAGTATTTTAAAATGGGCTACAGTTTAAATATGCTCTCATAGAAGTTGATAGTTGTGTACTATATGCTACTAATTTTACTTACTTCACCCTATTTTATTATGCAACAATGGTCCATATTTAATAATAATAATAATAATACTTGTACAGTATAATAATATTAATAATAATAATAATAATAAATTATATTACTATAGTGCCTTTTTATTTATTTTGTTTTCAAATATTGTCCTCAAAACTTTACAATAACTGCATATTAGTATATACTGATATGTATACTTACTGGTTTATGTGGTTGCTGTAAAATGTGTGATTTGGCTCCGTCACATGCATACCTAAGATCTTGATGACTAGGTGTTCCTAGAAGCTCCATTATCAGATTTAACTAAAGAAAATTAAACAAAATTCTTTTTATTTCCAGTAATAATTTTTATTTATATTAAAGTTTCTAGGAAAAATGGATTATCTTTAAGTCAATAAGAACAGATATACATTAAAAAAGGTAACTTCTATTTTTCCTACAAAACATAAATCACTTTAAAAAAAATTTGTAATACTTTTTAACTTTTCATTTTTAAGGATTTATACCATGTCATAAAATCTTTAAAAAAAAATCAATTAAAATATTAATTAGCTTATTCAAAAGTATTAAATATGTTATCAACTCCCAATGAAACAAACAACAAACCAAATACATTTTCACTTTTAGTACAGTACAAGATACCTGAAACTGATAACCAGTCAATGCAAACAATGGCATATCTACAAGTCTTGAAATGGGTGGGGGAGGGGAAGTTTATGATGGGGAGGGGGATAGCAATGATTAAGTAAGGAAGCTAGCTCGAAAAATAAAGTGATATGATGTGATTTTTAACTACTTGACTGTGATTTTTAAATGGGGTGGGTCACAAGCCTTTGGGAAATGTGCACGCACAATGAAAAGGTCTATGATTATGCTAATGTTGTTTAATATTTACAATAATTTTTTTTTTATATATATAGGTATTTATTTTGTACAAATAATATCTATTTATATAGTGCTCACATTTTAGCACCATTATAACACCACAGTATCAGGTCTTATCTTGAAATGTGCAAGAGTGTGCTATTAATGTTATGCTATGTCAATATATTCAATGTTTAATAAAAGATAAATACTAGTAAACATACATATAGAAGAAATGTTTATCAACATAACAGAATTGCTAATTTTACTTGATGACAAACTATGTTTATAAACATGTTTTAATAATGAGTGTTTACACAATAATTGAACACTAATTTTAGGATTATTTTAGGTTTTTGTAAGATACCAGGTAACTGAACATAATAATTGTTAAGTTTTGTAACTTTACCTATCCTATTTTTATACTGTATTGACATTTCAGCAACATGTAGCACAAAAATGTGACCTGATAATTTACGTAACAGTTAAGAATTTTCTTTTTGGAACATCAAATTTAATATCTGATATTACAGAAGCCACTTTTAAAAGGCATATTTATCTCATTTTATTTGTTCATTGAATAATTAAACATCTTCCTATTTTCAGTTTGTCTCATATTTTCTAACATTACAATCAATCATACAAGTTTTTTATTTTTTATTGATATTTAGATTTTCTTGATGATTATAGCAATCGTTTTTTTTCTTAAAGCCAAATGCATAATGAAATTTAACAGAAAAACTGAAGATATGTAGACAATAAGAACAAATGAATAATCAGGAAGATTATCATAAAGTACACCATTATAAAGGAAGAGCTAGGATGGGAATAGTAGGCCTAAATTTGGCTGGCAATGGGCTAGGCCAACACAATTTTCAAATTAAGCCTCCTGCGCTTCATATAGCATTGACAACAAAATTGCTGATTTAATTCGCATATTAAAAAAAAAATCTGCCGATATATTGGTTAAATATTGACAATAATTAGGCTCCACCACTACGCGAACAACTCGAGCAAAGTGATGATCACCATCACAACAGAAATTGAGGGCGGTATTTGGACCCGCGTTGTTGCCGATGCAAAATAGGTGCAACTCGGGATCAACCCAGACTTTACAATGTAAATGTGAAATGCACCTGTATCACTAAAGAATATACACAGGTTTATTCTGACCTTGGCAGTGTAAAAGGGGTATATGATGATCACTTTAAAGCCCTGTCCAGACTATCAAATTTCATTTAACAAACACATGTGACATGCCTAAATATGGTCACGAAGACATCACCTCATGACTATATATAGGTACATCATGACCATATATAGGCACATCATGACCATATATAGGCATATCATGACCATATATGGGCACATCATGACCATATATGGGCACATCATGAACATATATAGGCACATCATGACCATATATGGGCACACAACTGTATTGATTTGATAGTGTGGACAATGCTTAGCAGCACTTTACAATGAACGCTTATTTACCTGAGTGACAGGACTCTGTGCTTGAAAAAGAATACGTCGTCCTAAAAGTTCAGCGAAGATGCATCCCACAGACCACATGTCAACAGCATTTGTATAGTACTTACTGCCGGTCAAGATTTCAGGTGCTCGGTAGTACTGAGTCACGACTTCTTGGGTCATGTGTTTTGACCGGTCGAGTTCTTCTACTCTCGCCAGCCCAAAGTCACAAATCTATTAAATATTAATATTTCTATAATTCGCATTTATTTATTGTAGAGAAGAGAGAAAAATCAATCCCAACAGAGGTTTTGACCTACGCCCTTTTTTATACAAACACATGAAATTATACACATACATACATACTTACCTGCATGCACATACTACATATACAATTTAGGATCAAAATGGTAAAGTGTATACTTTGTATGTACTGTATATGAATCAGGAAGACATTTGAGTAGATAATGGCCCTTGATAGCATATTGTACTAAATTAGAATTTAAGACACATTGTAGCATGTGAATAATTATTCCGATAGAAACCATAGGATTAACAACATTTTTGTATCAATAATGAAATACTGTACATATATAGTGAGAAATGTCTGATGGGAATAAGGTATGCAGATGATGATATATAGTTCATATTACAACATTATTTCCAGCATTGTATGAATAATTAATTGCAAGTTCTTCACAGATGACCTCCTCAATGGCATTAAGAATATGCTCAAGCTGTTTGTACCAAGCAATTGAATTACAATATATTCCTGCATAAGTTTTTTTTTTTGTCTTTGGACAATAAAATCAATGAAACCGATCAGCATAGAAAATAGTAGATGCTGCCAAGTCATCTTAAATATGGATGTTGTAGCGATGTTTTATTGTACAGGAAGCAGGCAATGCCTGCAGATGAGAAGGTAAAAGGAAGCTTTACTTTGAAGTGGTGAAATCAGGAAAAAACCACTCATAATACCAACAAAACATTTAAATGCTTATGAAATAAGTTATCAACATCAAATAAGGCGCAGATTACATATTCACATATTATATATATATATATATATCAAGGTGATCTTTTTGTAAGTCATCAATGGTGAGAGGGCTCAACCGGTTGGGAGCAAAAAAAAAAACGAACAAAGTAGACAAACTTAGAAAAATTCCATATGCATTTATTACTACAAGTTTTTTTCGTATGGACAGCTGTTTTCGTATGGACAGATGTATTTGTACCTGATGAGTGTGGGCAGCTTTTAACAGCTGTCCATACGAGACAAACTTGTAGTAATAAATGCAAATGGAATTTTTCTATGTTTGTCTACTTTGTTTGTTTTATATATATATATATATATATACTGTCTCTTATACACATC
>NW_022686322.1:3695297-3731840 GCF_011630105.1 Anneissia japonica
AATCCAAGCAGTTACATGTTTAATTTAGTAGTTTTTATATATTGTGTTATTCTCATTTGTAATTGTCTGTGTATGAAAAAAAAATAGCAGATATCTATGTGAAAAAAAAAATCTTGAATGCATTTAGTAAACTACAGCGAGCTAAAGTATTACCAAGTGACTTTAATGTTTGCGTGACAAGAATTCATATATAGTGTATATATGTATGCACTATATATATATATATATATATTTTTTTTTTATTCCTTGTTTTGCGTACTTATTTTTTTAAAGATCATTGGTGGAAGGCAGAATAAAAGTAAAATTTTGTTTTCTTATTTAGTTTTGCCAAAAACATCCAGGCAGAGGAGTAGGATGGTTAAATGCTTCAAATTTATATAATTAAGGAAGAAATATACATATCTTATCTTTGGAGATTTCAAGGCAGCGGAGGGCGTAATGAAAATAAAGAAATACTTTCATTTTTTTCTGAAATTTCCACTTTTTTGTGGCAGCGGATGCGCTAATTGGCCAAATTGAATTACCTTAAGAATACAATTGCTGTTGACTAGGAGGTTGCCGGGTTTGATATCACGATGAAGTACTCCTGCCGAATGTAGATATTTTAAACCTAAAACATATAGAAAACAATACAAAATCATATACACAAATATTCCAGAAGGCTTAGAAATATAATTAATGCATAGAAGGATGTTAAACTTTCAACAGGACTATTTGCATGTTTGTCTTGTGGAAGTGAAAAAAGATGGCCTAAAAATGAATTTCATGTAATCAGTAAAAATGCAAAATATAATATAAAATAACAACCATAATATTTAATATAGTAAAAAGGATGGAATTCATAGATCTAAATGTGTTAATATCATAATTCTACCATATTACAAAATATGATGATTGGAGCAACATGAATCGTCATTATGTTTATGCCATATAAACACAAATGTTTCTTCATCAATGTTCGTTCAGACAGCCTCATTCATCAATGCTCCCTTAATTCTAGCTTCTCATACTTCTCTTGATTTTGTTGCTGTCGTATGTCGTGTTAACATACTTGACCTTTGCCCTTGCCGTGGATCACTGTCACATCCACATACAAAAGCTAATCATTAAACATGAGCATGCTACTACTACTAGTAATAACAAAACAAAATAATAAATGAGATTATTAACATTATCAATAAATAAATTGTCTGACAAACCTCGGAGAATCTGGTAGAGGAAGACTTTGACATGGTCGGAGCTAAGGGGCTGTGGTGATACAATTATCTTGTGCAAGTCGCTCTGAAGCAGCTCTGTGACTACGTATCTAATGTAACATTAAGGAACTCTACCAACTCATAGTCTGCAATGGTCTCTAATTATCACAAATACTCATAAATCATGGACATAAAGTACATCAAAATTCTAGTTGAAAGGGATCCTTGTTTAAGCATGGATGCCTCACAGTACACAAGTTCAGGTTGCTATTATAGCCTGGTCCAGCATAAGTTCAAGGCTAAATTCTCTTATTACTACTAAATAATCACTTAAGGCGAGACTTTTTTTTTTACACCTTGTTTCGCGAACTTATTTTTTTTAAAGATTGTCAGAGGACGGCGAAAAAAATATATAAATAAAATTTATTTTCTTATTTAGCAAATGGTTATGAAAAAAACATCGAGATGGAAGAGAAAATAAAAATAAAATTGTATGGTGAATGTAAACAGTGTAGTAATGGGATGGAAATGCTTTAAATTTATAAAATTAAGAAGAAATATACATTTCTTATTTTTGGAGATTTCAAGGCAGCGGCGGGCGTAATCAAAATAAAAATAATTTTTTTTTTTTTACATTTCTATTCTTTCTTGGCGGTGGGTATGCTAACAGGCCAAAAATAAAATTGTAATTTTATATGAAATCATCATTATTGGAGGGCGGAGGGTCTGCTAAACAAGGTATAAAAAAAGACTTGCCAAACTACTGATACAACATTAAGTGTTGTTGCAAGTTTTTCATGTATTTTTATCATATTTTAGTATACTGGTATTTTGTTTTTTAATATAATCTCTGTAATTTAATATATTTAATGTGTAAATTCTTATTATAACTTTTGAATGCACTGCAATAACCACAAGTGCCACTGATAAAAAAAGTGCACATTCAATAAAGATTATTATTATTATTCATAAACCCATGACACTATTTTTCTTATTCTATCATTATTGATAAACAAATGATGATAAACATTAAAAAAAATGTTTAGGTAAACATTTCAATGTTTAAATACTGTATTTCCACACTAATTCTTTACATAATGAAATTTTGATCACTAATGAATTATTACTGATAATTTAATTCATTTTCAAATGTATTACTTGCTTTTCATTTATTTGCATCAAACCTCCCAAATGAGAAGAAACTGTATACAATTTAAAATGGTGTAAAACATAAAACAATATTAAAAATGGCAATACAGTAGTAATTCAAAATTGTACAAATTTAATGTGAAGATATTTTGGTATATACTATTTGGTGGAAGAACATATTATCAACATAATCAATAATATTTTTAAGTTGAAGTATATATTTATTTTTTATCTGTGAACAAACAACCGGAATTTCAAGCCATATATTTTACTGCATGTTTGATAATAAATATTGAATTGAATTGATTATTACAGTAACTTGCATCCTATTAAGAAATTGCAGAGGTCCCAAGTCTACCGATACTTGCGGTAGTCTACCGCTTTTAGCGACGATCCACTACGCTACCGTAGCTTACGTTTTTCTACCACATGAAAAAAATTCTCCCATAATTTTTTTTGAAAAATTGAGTAGGCTATTTAATTTTGAATATTTGCATAGAGTTAAATTTATCAAGCTGTTTCATGAAAATAATCACACAATTATTAATTAATAGTCGAAAATAATAAGTAAAAATATGGCTAAAGCGAAGAAACACAAAATACATGTGCTTTTAATTAACAATTCAAGAAGTACGTTCGCCACTGGTGGCGCACCATCAGGTCAACGAACTCAACTCTGGAAAAAGTATATTGTTTGAAAACATGGAGGTCCATGTTGTTGGTTATGCTGTAATATCGGTGAAGAACGGTAGAAAGATATTCAAAGGTATGTTTTTAAACAGTTTTATGTTATTGCGTATGGCGTATTTTGTACAAAATAATGTACATAGTAAAAATCAATAAAAAACATATATAAAATACATGAAAATACATAAAATGTTATTCTTATTACAATTATCATCACAATTATAATCATTATTACAATCATTATCATTTATTATTATTATTAGAGAATAAATAGTAAGTTTTAATAACAATAATAAGCTGTAATATAAATTTAAAAGAGCATCAACAATTAATTAATTGGGGCTTTCAATAAAATATTAAACATTAGATAAAAAGGAAAACTGATTACAGAGCCAGACAAAAAAAAAAAATTGGAATGCATGAATGAAACCTCATTAATCCTAGTAGTATTATAAAAACACCAGGAATATTTCAAATGGAGTCTTGGTGCCAGAATTTCAAGCCGTATATTTTACTGTTTTTGATAATAAAGATTGAATTGATTATTACAGAAGCTTGCATTCTATTTAAGAAATTGTTAATCATTATAATAGAGAATAAATAGTAAGTTTTAATAACAATAATAAGCTGTAATATACAGTAAAATTAAAATGAGCATCAACAATTGATTAATTTGTGCTTTCAATGAAAATGTAAATATTAGATAAAAAGGAAAACTGATTACAGAGTGAGAAAATAAAAATTAGAATGCATGAATGAAGACTCATTAAGCCTAGTAGTATTATAAAAACACTTGGAATATTTAAAATGGCATCTTGGTGCCATGGCAATTTATTATACTAGAAAGATGTAAGTTCTATATAATCATCAACAAAATATAATTTGTTCCACTTCGTTATTTTTATTTTTTTAGAGTGATCTTATATATAATTGCCTCTGGGAATTTCCCTTTGTTTGGTTTCATCTACATCTCTTTATCTTATCGGTCAGCAGTAGCTTTTTTTTGTAGCTTATATTGTTGTTTGATGCAAATGAGAGAAAGAAACAAAAGAATTTATCAAAGACCCCTTTTTGTTGTTGTCATCTTTTTAAGATCAAGTGGATAATGTAAATTACCACTAATATATGTTATTCTAGCAACAAAAGGGACTGTAATGCGAAAGAATAATTAAATAAGTTATTAAAAATGGAGATGGCATTCAAAGAGGATAGGGATGTGAAACTGAATTACTCTAAAAATTACACAATGATGTTGATGAAGACTGAAAAGAGTAAACAATAACATTTCACAAAAACTAATAAGAATTATTTTGAGGGTTCCAAATGATTAGCTGTTGGTGGATGGTTCACCTTCCTTAAATACTGTACAGACAGAATTAAATACAGTGGATTATATTAAAAAGGATACATTTCTTCAAAGAAATCAACTGGAGGTGGTTGTAGGATGTCGAGAGCTTGTAAAACCTAAAAGAAAAAAGATATATACTTATGTCAAATAAATAATTAATGAATTGAAAGAGATCATAAAATGATTTAAACAATAAACACTGGATTACTGCCCTGTCGTTACCATTTTACTAAAATCATGTGGTGCATAGATGTTACAAACACTAAAACACTAGAATTTGGCTTTTGTCTATAATACTTTTACTCCAGGATGACATATTTTCAATCACCACCGTGATTAGGCAATGCAATTTCTTTTGGTCAAATATATTTAAGTTACAAATTTATTATTAATAAAATTTTAAAAAAATAATAAAAGCACATCATGAAATATAAATAGGCCAACAGTATCTTATTTAAACCATGAATGACTAGAAGGCTGTCTACTACTTGATAATTCCACTCTTATTTCATATCTTAGTATTCAAGAAAAGTATGAATTATATTGCCATAGTAACGATACCAACAAGATTGATTCTTGTTTTTCTAGCATTTTTCATAGAAAAGGAATCAATTGGGTGACAGCGAAGTTGAAAATAGAATAGATAAATCGACTATTTATATGGATGTGTCTAACCATGAGGATATGCTAATTAACACCTCAAATTTACTAGTTAAGTCAGTTATCCCAAAGAAGATAAAACAAAAAAGAGTAAAAAATTAATGAAATAAAAAACAGGAATGAACTAAAAAATATGAACTAATTGAAGTAGTAAAATTGATTCTTTTTAATTTAGTGCCCTACTGATTCTAGGTATTATGAATTTCACTTTATGAGGGGCCGACAAAAAAAGAAGTGAGCGCTCCAAAGTGTCATTTTTTTTGCTAACGCGAGTAGATAAAAGTCACTTTTCAGATGGTGTTTAAAAACTTGCTGCACAGCCTTTAGTAAATTATAAAAATCTGACGAAGTTATTGAAGAAAGCCATAGTTAAATACTTTATTCATCACTCAGACTAAATTGGCATCAAAAGGCATTATAAAAAAAAAAATCTAATTTGTATTCAATAACCTAAAACCAAGAACAAATGAAGTGTTATGGTGTGAAAATGAAAACACAGAGCACAGAAAAAAACAAAAAAATAGTTTCCACACACATATCTGACTAGTCACATAGACAATAAGTGATTGATTGCAATGAATCTATGGACTATCCATACATGAAAACACTACCATTACATCAAACAAATGAAGCTGTTTCATTACATGCACCGTTAAATCAAACAATACATCATGTTTAAACCATATTTAGAGAGGGGAACATTCCAACTAAGCCTAGGGGGTCAAATGATTTCCACCAGGGCTTTTAAAGAGACATTGAAATTTACACAAAACAAATACTGAATATTTATAGAACGATATAAATTAAGCCATATCAAAGTTGATTAACAAGTAGAAAAAAAAAATCCAGAAAAACGATACAAATATTATGCTCAGTTTGTCAGATTTGCACAAATTGACATACATGTTGACAACCAAGATTATTTTCAACAAAGAAAAAATTAGTGTAATTTCACGCAGATATAACAATACCACTGTAGGTACTGTATTTAATTAGTGATACAGACCAGTGGTGGTTCCAGAAATTTGCAGACAAACAGTCAGAACCAAGAGGTCTACTACTAGAGCCTCAATCAGTGTCCTGGAATAAAAATCCCAGATAGGGTTCATGGGGCAAGCCTTTATGGATTAGTATGGCCTAAAAATGTGCCTTTAGACCACAACATTCGGGACTGGCAATTAAAATTAACATTGTTTTGAGAGGTCTCAGAAATATTGTAAAAAAATTACTACTCTGACATTCTAAAGAAAAAATAATATTTCATGTTCGGACAGACTTCCAAATTCTTGTGTGGGGAAACTGCATGTAGGTACTACTAAACACATTTCCAGGCATCTAGAAAAAACAAGGAAGGATATTTCAAAAGTTTTATGTCTGCAAATTTAAACATTCTTGAATCTCCAAACAATGTAATACCATCATTCAGTAAAAGACAATGGATCAAATGGTTTTAAGATTGTACCTGGATTGCAATGCAAATTCATCTTACTTTATTATACATTTAATATAATTGATTACCCATCCATTTTTCAATTTATCACTTATCAACTACGAAAAGGATGTCGAGGCTATTTAACATTGAACATGTTTTTTTAATAAATTAGTATTAATTTCCTCTTTCAATTGTAAATCATGATTAGGTATAAGTGTACACTTCATTATCTAATCATGTTCAAATAATAGAGAATGCATTACAGGGTGACAATATTCTAATTCAAAAAATGTAATAATAAAACTAATTTTACATTGTTTGAATAAAAAAAAAATTAATACAAAAGCAGCTGCAAAATATTTTGATTTGTCAAAATATTTTGTTATCGTATACACGATAATTCGTTATCGAATCGTCCCAGTTTAAAAATTTCTATCTCTTTTATTTTTTATATGAACAATTGCTTTTTAGCTTTTTATCGTTATCGTTGCAAGTACTGTATAAACATGCCTTTAGCTGGCTTTAACATCGCAGTGTAGTTCACGGGTCGAAGACCATCATGCATACCTAACCATGTCGTAGATGTGCAGGGGCTTAGTCCTAACATTTGTCAAAAAATCTCAATGTTTGCAGCCAGTACCCTTTACAGCATTAGCAAAACATTAAGGCAAAATTCTTAAGTTTATTTTCCAATCAATTTGGTATAGTTTACTGAGAATTATGATGATCTTTTCAGCAAAAAAACAAGGGATGGCTGCGATAGAAATCTCCATGTAAAATACCGCTGTGTCAGTGGATTGTTTATATCTAACACCCAAGTTAGGTCACGTGATCCACATTGCTAAATCCCTCTATTGAAGCAAATTTATCCATTTAAATGCAAAGTAACCAAATACAGCATTTAATTTAATTTTACACTGGTTTTACACAGTAAACTTTCAATAAACCATTGGTGCTTGTTCAATGATTCATCATAGGATAATTTTATGATTACTATTGATGTTAAATTTGTGTAATTAGAAGATTTTTATAAACCAAAGAAAAAAATTGAAGAAAATGTTATTGAATATTGTTCTAATTTTTAATTGATGCAAATTTACCCAACTAAATGCAAATGCAAAGTAACCAAATACAGCATTTAATTTAATTTTACACTGGTTTGCATAATAAAAGAGTAAACTATAAATAAACCATTAGTGTTTGTTTAGTGATTAATCATAAGGTAATTTTATGATGGTTGCTATTGATGCTAAATTTGTGTAAGGGTCTTAAATTAGGAGCAGAATTTTTATAAAGACATCATTCCAAATTTGTTGCGGAGCTCGAGGGAGTGCGGGGCACCGTACCAATTTCCGGGACACTCCCTCGACTCACAGGCGATTCAAGACACCTGGTATTTCAGTTAGCTTGGCATTCTCTACTACAGTATACTATGGCACTACCATAAGAAGCAACTGCAAGAATGTAGATTTCTGTACAAAAAGAGCATAGATTTCTTTATCATTACCAAATATTAATATAATAATATATATTAATTGAACTGAAATTTACTATGTTCGGGAAAAAATACAACAAATAGAGAAAAGAAAAAAGAGAGGAAAAAGATAGGAAAGGAGAAGGGGAGGGAAGAGAGAGAAAAAAAATTATCATCATTTTTTTTTCTTTCTTTTTTCTTTTTAAGTTTCATTTATGTCTCTTTTCAATTTATTCATAAAAAAAGTAATGCATTCTCTGGGAGATGGAATCCGCACCGTCGAGTTTCGGCATTGGTCACGCATCGTCAGGAATTCCTGGCAATGGCGTGAACGGTGTCGAGCGTGGTGGCGTGTATTTCATTTCTTGGGATGTGTATTATAATTTCTTTTCGTTATTAGTTAAGTAAAAAATTCAAAATACTGATAAAATATTAATTAGACAGTTTATTAGTTAAGTAAGAAATGTCTAAAGCAAGACAAATGTACATATGTTATTATTACTCAAGTTACATTGTGAATTATTGTTACACATCTCTTTAGCGATTGTGCATCTGTTACAAAAGAGAAACAATAAAGTTATTATTATTATTATTATTATTATTATTATTATTATTATTATTAGTAATATGATTCACTCCAATTGCGTGCTGTCAAGTGTTCTCGATTAGGCTTAAGTGAAAAATAAACATCTTCCTCCATTTTTCTATTGAAAAGAAGTGGTCATTATTATGAAAATAATTGAATAAATATCACAGCATTGTTTTGTGTCATCGAGAAACAATTTAAAATCGAACCTATATAATAATAGTAAAAATAATTAGAATATTTTTGTATTAACATTTACACTACAATAATTTAGATGCACTTTTGCTAACAGTTCACAGACCTAAAATTTATTTTTGTAAAATCATTATCCTTTACCACAATAACATTTCCCAAAGGGATTTTATTGGTAAGTAATCAGCTAGTCCATAATATACATAGCCTACAAGGAAAAAAAAAGTAGGAAAAAAAACACACTGGCTGGTCACATAGGCTGTTGTACACATTGAGGCTCAGTAAAACTGAGCTGTTATCATATGTGGCCTGAGGCTATGTTAGGCATGAACCTTGGAGTAGGCCAGTAATGCTGAAATGGCTTTTACCTAAGCTGGATAATTAGGAGCCAGTGAATGCACACAACTAATGCTACAGCCTGTAATTCTTTACTCACTTATGCAAATTGAATGAGACTTTGTCAGGCAGAAAAAACACCAAATGCATTTTGGTATTCTTATATAGTTACCTTTCTGCATTATCATTACAAACCTGTTATCTCTAAAGCAATATATAAATAAATACATTAATTTTTATGCATGTAAAGTCATTTTCACATTTTATTAAATATAAAATCCCAAAACAATATATCAATAGTATGTGCTAGTGAACAACCCTTGTAGTAAAATATTTGATTTCCTGGGGAAAACTGTGACATGTAACAAAAATACAAATTATTTTCCAAGAAATTACAGTTTTTCTCCTAATTTCATAAGCAATTCTTTATTACTACTAATAAGTACATTAGTACACATTTTTCATATCCCTATAGCATTCAGTTTTGGTGAAGTGATATCATTTGTGAAAATTGTGCAATTTTAGTCAGAAATTGATAATGTAGCATTTAGTTATTCCTGGAAGTCACCTGAAGGCTATATTAAATATTTTATCATTTAGCAAAGACAAGAATAAAGGTCTGAAATAAACACAAACCAGATTTCTCCCTACTCTCACAGTGGTGTGGGCCATGACCTTTGGACACAACCTTCAACCTCACAGTTCACCAGCCCTTTAAATGCTCCTTAGTGTGAATAATTGGAAACAAAAGAAGAGTCTGCATACTGTAGGCCAACAAAGAACAACCTGACCAACATCAAATAACAATGGTAGCGCAAAACAATGGCAGGAAAAAACAATAGTACACCCAAAATTACAATCCAATCTTAAATCTTTACCATCTTACAAAATAAATTCAGGAAGCTGAAATGACCAATTTGATAATATATGCAGGAAGGTCAAAATACGGGAATGATAAAATAATATTTTTATAATAATTATGTATGACAATATCCATAGGGAAAATAAGATAACCAGTGATGCATTCCAAGATCTTGAAAATCCTGATATTAACCTTCTTTAGAGAAGTCTACTTAGACAATGAGGTAATTTGGTTGTAAGCCTTGCCACCTGGACAAATCATTCAGTAAGGTGTTATTTTTTTCATAATAATGATTTCAAGAATCCTACTGAAGCATGACATTTTGCTAAGATTAAAATCAAACATTTTAGCTTTAGGTCTGACAAAGTACAAAAGCTAATACTAAATTGACTGTTACTGATGTTTATTACCAGATCTTACAATAGTCAATCTTAAATTTTAACTCCAAATAGCATCAACAGCTTACTTTGACTTCAGGCCAACAAATTCTTATTTTATTTTTGTACAAGGTCTACACTCATTAACTAAGAAAAACAATTCATTCAAAGATATATTGTCCCATGCAAAATACCCAAAAAAAAAAAATCATAAAAATCATTTATCAATTAACTTAAAAAATATAACAACTATCAACTTAAACATAAATTAATGTATTTAAAAATTCAATAATTTTTATGCCTAAGTTAATAACATGCATGTTACTGCAAAAGTAGCAAGCTATTTTCAAGATTATTTTGAATGATACTTTTTTCATTTTCAGGGGACAACATACCTTTTAAAACAAAGCTGGAATAACTACTCAAATTAAAATATAAGTTTAACCTTTGTTACAATCTGTATATCAGTAAAAATACTGTACAAGAAATTTGATAACATATTGAAAAATTACTTAATTCCAATTTGAATTTACTCAAATTCATAAGATCTTGCACGGATTATATCGCGATGGCGAAGACAAGGATCTTCGGCAGAGATACCTTGGGAGTGCACTCGTGTTACAACCTTTTACAAGTTGTTAATATATTTTCTACGTGTGTGAAATGGGTAAAATAAGTTGTTAAAGATGTACTGTCCCCTGAAAATGACAAAAAAATCATTTTCAAATTAACTTGCTCATTTAGTAGGAACATAATAATTATTAACTTTAGCCTAGAAATTACTGAATTTATCGTTATTTATACTGGATAACGTTTTTTATCAGTTTTTTCTGTTAATTGATGGGTAAATCTTTTTTAAATAAACTAATTTCTATGTTCACGTTGATGTTGTTTAAGTTACATCAAATTTTGCAAGGGACAATATTCTTTAAACAGCATGTCACCAGTGTGAAACGTTGTTAATGTATAACAGATACCTTGACCTCTTTACTGGTTTTATGATGTCAAGTCCAAGTCAAGTCAAGTATTATCCAAATTCAGCACTATTATTCATTGAATATAAAAAAATTGAACAAAATTTGAGAAAGCTTCTACTAATCATCTAAGAATAGCCATTTATACTAAGCCACAACACAGATAGATAAGCATCAAATACCATCAAGTCTTCATTATACTAAATTTATAGTCACAGTATTTTAAACTTTAGCTGTGAATGCATTATTGTACAAAATATTCAGTTTGCTGCTCACGTCTGTCTCTCTTTTTCTTTTTTTTTTTTTAGATAACATACTGTAAATCTCTGGAATAACCGAGACACCAAACACGATTGTTTTTATCACTAAGCACTGCTCTCAAATAAGAAACATAGTTTGTTAAAGATATTACTGTACTCTATTTATGAATAAATATTGCAATACACATCCTGCAACAAGCCAGATAAACATGAGGCTGGTGAAGAAATGCATTGGCTGTGTTTTCAGGTAACATTTTTGAATACTTTCTGTTGTTTTCCTTGTTATTTTTTCTACTGTACTGCCTCTAGCACTTGAATTGGATATAGTGCTATACAAAGTTCAAACAATATACGTTTTGTAGGTCTTCTACTAGTGTTGGCCTGAACAATGTTTGCAGATTTTCTGAAGTTGGAACAAGAAATAGAATCTATCCACTGCTAGTATAAACTTAAAAGAACTAATAAAACAAGGCGGGTAGGAGTACAGATTTAATCACTGGTTTCTAAAGTCCAAAAACGTGTCAAAAACAATGTAACTCCGCAATAAAAGAAAATACGGAACTCCTCTTTTTAAAACTGAATGCTGCAAGAATAGTCCCATTCTCTACCTTTTGAAATTGATCAAAAATTTGAAGGCGATTCTGGTTTCTGGTCTCTTTTTTTGTTTTGAATTTTATGTATTTTTGTAATGAATTTGAATGCAGTTTGTATCAAATTTTAACTTGCATCTGTAAAATTTTTTGTACAAGTAATTAAATTCAGCATCTGCTGCTAAAGTATTTCTTGTGCAGTAATTATTATTAATAAATATACTGATATATTTAAAATTAGTTTTAGCTACATGCAAGTCTCCATTTTTTAAATTTGCTTACTTAATATAAATAATACAGTATTTACGTTTTAATTCTTACCTTCTTTTGAAGTATGACATACGATAACCAAAATAACAGTGCATTTAAACGTTGCTACATAGTGTTATGTGCAAATAAATATTTACAATTTTAAATACAATTATTTTGGTAACATTTACAATAAATATTTACATGCACAGATGTTAATATTTTTATATCTTACCAAAATAATTGCAATGTTAATATTTTTAAATCAAATTTTGTAATCAAATACTTAAAAAAGGATAAATGTTATCCATATTCTTGTTTAGGACTTGGCAACTAGTTTACTATTTTATACGGTAAAATATGAAATACCAGGTTAATAATTTACAGATCAATACATTGACCACCAAATCACTCTTTTTTTTTACCAAGTCAATATCTTATCATACTGATCATATAATTAATCATTTTTTTGTAGCTTTTCTTGAATTTCTTTTTGTTTTGTATGAATTGCTTTATGTTTTTAATAATATTTATATGTTAGTTGTTTAGTTTCTTATTACTGATGTTGTGAGGGCCTCATAAAGTCAACACTGCTGCTAGCGCTACCCTTGTAAAAGAAAGTTAAATAAATAAATAATAAATTATTATCACATCAGGCTTGCCATCACAAAAACAGCATACTGTCGCTATTGTTAAAATGAGTAATAGACCTTTCCGGAGTGTCAATCAAACTTAACAACTGACCAATCAGAACAGTGCTAGGAATGCGCCCGCGTCTTATGGGACCTTAGCAACAATATCCAAGGGGCGGAGCTTAGCGGAAATGTCTATTAGCATAAGAATGTGGTAGTATTGTATATTTTAGTACAGAGAAACCACTATACCACTATACTTTTACTCATAAATGACCCATCATTTCAAAGCTGATATGGAGAACATATTAAAAAGTTAATTTTCATGGGGTACATTTTTCTTAAATATGAAAATAAAATTTGTAATTGTTTATTTCAAAGAATCACAATATGTTAACATGGAAAAAAAATAACTGATTTACACTTATGAAAATCCTTGAATAACAAACTATAATACAAAATATAATATAAATACAAAATATACAACAGAATATAATTTATTTATTTCTAAATAATAGATTTATCTAAATTGTTCATTGATTGGCTCAGATTTTTTTCATTCTACCTTCCAGCTGATGCTAAAACATTAAAAAAGGTAGAAGTGTAGGCCTATTTTAAAAAATCCTTCATAATTTATTAGGTTTGCTGCAGACTTTAACTATATTGAATACGAATGTAGTGCAGTGCTAATTTTTTGTACGCAGCTGGTATATAGACAATCTACTGTATCCAGCTAGGCTATCAGCAAATGAATAATTCATAGGCTTACCATCTAGCCAGCAAGAGTAATAGGAAACCTAGCTAATGATAAACCAATGGAAAACACTCAATGCTTCGTTGCATCTCTCGGGCTATGGAAACATTCCCAATTTGTCTTTGAGGGAATAAAAACACTAGGTCAGAATTTAACAATTATTGTCTCAATTCCCTAGGAGAATGAATGCACTTTTTAGCTTTGATAATAGAAACTGAAAGATTCGCAAAAGGCATAAAATGTTATCTTGGTATGCACGAAAGAACGCGTGCAATGATCGACAGATCAGGGTTTGTGTGGTTAATTGGTGGTATTTTTCATGCAAGATATTTTATCTAATTTGTCTTAATCGATCAATCAATCAGTATCGATAAAAAAAACTTACATTTAACACACACTGTAAGGGGAGACTTTTTTTATAACTTGATTAGCGAACCTGCCGCCCGCCAATAATGATGACTTTGAACTAAAATAATTTTTTTTTGGCCATTAAGGCCTGTTTACACTTCAACGATAACGATAAAAAAGCTAAAAAGCGATTATTCATATAGAAAACAAAAGAAACAAGAGAAATTTTTACACTAGGACGATTAGATAACGATTTATCGTGTATACGATAACAAAATATTTTAACAAATCAAATCAGATGACGTCATAATCATGGAAAAACGATAAAATCGTTTACTACTACGATTTTAATGTTTTCCCATGGTTATGAAGTCATCTGATTTGATTTGTCAAAATATGTTGTTATCGCATAACTTATAAATTGTTATCGAATCGTTATAGTGTAAAAACTTCCCTTATTTCTTTTATTTTCTATATGAACAATTGCTTTTTATCGTTATCGTTGAAGTATAAACAGGCCTTTATTATGCAAGCTGCTGCCTTGAAATCTAAAAAAATAAGATGTACATTTCTTCCTAATTATATAAATTTTAAGCATTTAACCATCCCATCACTACACTGTTTACATTCATCAATAGTACTGATAAGCAAACACGATCACAATATTTCCAGGTATTTGCTGTCAGGACTTGCCAAACCGTCAATGACTGTACAAAGTACATATTTATTAAGACCAAAATAAAAGCACAGTATGACAATAGGAAATTAGGGTTGATGGGTGAGGTATTCAAGCAGATTCAAATGGTGGGGGCTCTAGTCAAAGAAAAACAAAAATTAGGGGGGGGGGGAAATTAAATTCAAATTTTACATCTGTGAGTGCCATTTCTGGACATAGAAAGGGCCATAGAGGCACCATAGCACACCACCTCAGCCACCATGATGGTGAGTTAAGGTGTTCCCTCCATTTATCAATGTCTCTCCCTGGGTTCCTTTATTTTGAAATCCTGGATCCACCAGATTTCAGACCTTATTTGGGATTACTTTAAAATCAGTGGCACACACCAATTTAATGGTGCATCCTTTATTCAAAAGAAAAAAAAAATATACAGCACAAGATGAAACAATCAATACAAACAAATAAAATCCTAAACATTACCCCCACTGGATTTTATACTTATAAGCATAACATACCTAGTTAGATATAAGTATTAATATTTTTTCCAAACTTCCTTTTTTTTTTTTTTGCTAAAGCAGAGGTGATTGACACAACAGGAGGTGATATCACATTTTAAGTCAGACAGACCATCCTTTGGTAGACACACATTCCCATCTACCGACTCATCTCTTTTCCACAATGGAATGCTTTTTTTTTTTTTATTGCAGCAATACAGGTATAACACTATCTCTAATATATTAATATGTTAAGAGTTTATTATGAACATTACAAATTAAATCAACAAGTAAATTTTATCCAAAATATTATCCAATAATAAAATAGTTAGAATTCTTGTTTAATTCAAGGGAAGCTTCTAGAATTATTTTTAGATAGAATATTGATCTTTTCATTATATGTAATGACTTCTTAGCATCAGTAATAGTTATTTTTAGCTTTATACTATTTATGGAAGTCTTATGTTTATTCACTAGTTCAAACATATCAAAATAATATTGTTTTACAGCAAACCAAAATACTCTAAAAAATAAAACAACCCAAATTACACATAACAAAACTATTTAAATAAATAAGTAACATTGTTTAAAAACTAATTATTAATAACATGTTTTACACCCCCATACAAAAACCACATGCTTTTATATATTTAAAGATGTTATATTTGAAAATAATTTAGAAATTGAATAATGAATAAAATAGGGCATTGAATATAAAGTTAAAATCTTCAAATCTTTTAAGTCACTGTCATTATCTATATCAAAATGTGAATTAGAATATATTAAATACTAAGGTATACTTTAAATCTTTTGAGCTCAGTGCCAATTGCGAAGTGTGAAAAGTCATTCAAAGGTCAGAATCTCATTATATCAATGTATTTTTTATCTGCTTTTCGTTTTTATCACCTTTGCTGCTATGGATGAGAATTACATACTCGTTTTACATGGAGCTGTTGTGACAGATCCATGGATTGGTAAAATGGTCATACCCCCTCTCCCCATCAGCCAAAACATCACTAACAACATACGATATCATTTTGATAAGATATTAAAATTGCTCAAAAGCAAACTCCAAAGCTTCTATCTCAAAATTAGTCTAATTTTATCTTAAAATGGGAAATTGTACGGGGGGCTGTTCAGGCTTAAAGCCAGCCTCCAGAAGAAAAGAAAAATGTTGATAATGTCGTAGAACTGATTTTTCTAAGACACAAAAAGCATATTTGACAAAAATTGGAAGCAGTTAATGAAACAAAGATTTTTGAGTAATTAAAAACTGTGGAAAAGGCGTAACAACTCTTTCAATCCACCGTTTTCCACCAGTTTTTAAATTTTCAACACAGGGAACTAAGGTAATACTGTAGATGGTGTCATGTAAAGGAAGACCTTTGTCATACCACATGCATCTAACTAACATGCTAATATAGCGATGTGAATTCTTTGTTCATCCATTTCCTTCCTCATTTGATTGAAGTAGGAGTGTCACTGGAATTAAACCAACATCCTGTGATATCCTGTGATTCCAGGATGTAACACACCCTTGCTATCAGCTGACAATCGCACTGTATCACAATGACAAGCCTAATCCACACTGTGTATTACGAGTACTATATGCATGGTGTAACCTAGGGTGGGCAAATGAATGGGCTTGGCAGAGTAAGGTGCACACATACATGCCAAGTTTGAGTTTGGCTGTGGATGGAGATTTGCACAGGAACGAAACAATTTAGGCGTGGGTGGAGGGCCCGTCTAGGGCCCCGGAAATTTTTAGGCCTAGATGCTCTCTGGTGCACTCTGAGCAGATCTCTAGTGCTCAAATTAAATCTTAAAAATTGGGTAATATATACTAACATTTTTTGAAAAATAAAATTCTATAGTTTTATTTCAGTGTTAAAACTCTTTAACTTATTTTTTTCAACAAAATTTTCAAAATACTCAAATACACGTTTTACATTTGACAAACAATTCTTTTGGTAAAACAAGTTAAACAGAAAAGGAGATCTGTGTAAAAGAGAGGCTGAAGCATCATTTTCTCTCTTTTGATGAATGTAACTGGTTGTATGCCCAAGTTGCACCCTTAGCTTTCTTTAAAATAGAAATGACGTAATGTGTACAGCGCCACCAGTGTTAATTTTACACGAATACATTGTTTACTATCGGTTCGCGAAGCGATGGAACTTTCGTAGATTTTATATGCCTTATAAAACTACAGAATTGTCACGTTTTGGATATTTTTGTATTAAATTGTGGGTTTTTATAAAAAATCTTGAGATTATTAGAAAAGCTGGAGATTTTAGGCTAGTAGCAGGAGAGCTGGAGGTTAGGGCGAAAAGCGGGAGTCTCCCGCCAAATGCGGGAGACTTGGTAGGTATGTGCACACTGTACAACCACATTATGGCTCTAGCATAATGTATATAACCAGCACTGTGTATCGACACACTGTGTACAGTATGGCTAAAAAATGTATCCGATGTATATCTACTACTGTAATACTACAGTATAACCCACTTTGTGAGTTTATGGCCCGAACATGCTTGCGGTATGGATGCACAGTGCATATAGCCTGTATATGATTAGGCAATATGTACGGTAAACACAGATGTGTAGAAACAATGATGTATTGGTAAAGGTGTAATGTGTATGGCCTTTAAGTAATGTATATCACCCAGAAAGTGTATGGCTGCAGTGTGTGTACAGACATAATACTAATGACCCCTTCCCATTGTATATGGCAAGGGTACAGTATATGACCACAACTGCGTGTGACCTCGCTGTGTATGGCTACAGAGTGTATAGGCACAAAGCCAATATACGAGTACTGTATTCGCAAACACTCTATTGTATGGCAACCACAGTGTGTATGGCTCATACTATGCACAATAAGGTCTGAGAAATTAATTGGTGAATTTATTATTCACCTGACTTTATCCATGATAGGTGAACCTGTTCAGTAATTCACAATTTTCAGTTGCCAGCATGAATAACTTTACATCTGATAAGAAACATGACAGCTAAGTATTGGAATAATGACTAAAGAAATGAAATTTACATTGTGAAAATTAAAATTTTGGGTACACCATTGCATTTTAAAACACAATTTACATTGCCCTAGACTTTACTGCACCATCGTTGACGATAAAAGAGTGGTTGATCAGTGGCATTATGAAATAACGCAAAAGATTTAAGTACTCTTTCAGCTAAATGTTTAAAACACATCATGAAACATGAAATTAAGTAAGTGTTTGAACTCCAAATGAATACGTCATTTGCCTTCCCTCCTAAAAATGTATTGTCTTGCTTAATAATCTCATCCGTACCATACAGTTGTACCCATTGCCTGGATACAAAAGGAAGCTCTATGATCTGTAGCAAATATCCACTACAAAGTGCAAAGAGTAAACCTAATTAGAAATAAAAAAGTTCTATGACCTACCATCAAACAATTATGTTTTATTGGTTTATAATATGAAGTTCACTTTTTGTTAAACACATCGCAAAAAGTGGAATGATCACTGTAGGTCGCAGGACATAACAGAATCGGTAGACTAACGCGTCTTTTGGTAGCTTAACACTTGAATCAGTCCTGTAGTCTGTCTGCATAAACCAGTAGCCTAGCGCGTAAATTAGTAGGCGTAGCAGGACATCACTCTTGTACTTTCATCCTCCTCGATTGCTAAGTTTAATTTATGGATCTGAATTCTAGCAATAATTCTATTTCAATTTATTCATTTAGCATGATGAACAAACTGATCAGAAAACCATGTATGAGAGCCGCAGAAGTGGAAAACCCGCTGTCATTAGAAGAATATGCGAAAAATTACAATCATTATATAAAAGTCTAAAACACAGAATATTTATCTTTATTAAAAGTTATTATATTCATGATACAGTACTACTACAGGCCATTTTAATTTTGCATTTTGAGAATTTTATATACGGTAGCAGTTATTCATTTTTTGTTCACAAATATTGACAGTTATTTGCCATTGTTTAAAAAAAAATGAACATGAACAATAGAATAGCCAGATTAGATACATGTCATTTATGCACAGATAGGCAACAAAAAGCAAACACAATGGACCAATCAGTGGTTAACAACAATGGCTTAAGACAGAGTGGGGTGTCAGCCCCACTCATTCATGAAAAACACCTTTTAAGTGCTATCTGCAAGCCTAAAATGACATGAGTTCAAATCATCTAGAAAATAGTTCAGGTTAGAATATTAATTAAAATTTAAAAAAAACAAAAAAAACAAAAAAACAGAAATATTAAAATCACAGTTTGTAAATAGGCCTTTCAGTTTATGTTTATTAAACAGTTTAAACATTTTAATCTTAGCTTTTATATGCTTTAAGTATATTTTTATTAGCATATTATATCTAAATAATAATAATGTAAATTAAATCATGCACTGGCATATTACTGTGGATTTTTAATATGATTATATGATATTTCATATTAACTAGATTTTGTAAATAATATTTATATTTATAATACAATTATAACAATAAAAAATATATTCCCTTTCATTTAATACCCTGTAATGATATAAAATATTTAATATTTGAGTTTAATTTAAGTATGTTATTCTTTGTGCTATGCTGCAATAATGCAGACCTGTTCAAAATTGATTTAAACAAATTTGAATAAACTTTGTTTTTGTATTTATCTTCCTGGTCAAGGAAAGGGAGATCAGTAAAAATTCTCCCTCCCTCTCGCAACCCTCACCCCCAGTACCTTTGTCTGCCACAGACTGGGGATTCATCTCATTTGCTAATCTATTGTTATGTAGACTGGCCTTCACAAAGGTCACTACAAGGCTACAAGTGAGAGTGAACAATCATCCACATTAGGAGCACAGCTAGCACTGAAGGCCTTTGCAAGAACATTCATAAAAGGAGTGATCAACCTGATGATGGTCTCTTTATTGTATATTTTTTATAATAGAGCACAACACTTGTTTGAGAGTGTGCAACGAAAAAGTGCTTAAAACAAAACATTAAAATTTACAACCTTCAAATTTCTAGGTTTTTGGTCAACATAACATTTCTACTTCTCTGTTGACCATACAGTAGTAAAACATTGTTGTATTGAAGTAAGACTTGTACAATTTTTATTTTTTAAAGAACTAGTACATTTTGCTCACGCTCAGTGTTCTTATTTTTTGCTGATTTCAGGCTCAAAAAGTTCTTATTTCTTATTCTTACACACTTTTCCAACATTGAACAGCAGTATTTTACTGTACTGTATTTTAGAGGATATTATTACATACAGTAGTCACAACTCTGCAAACAAAGTAATATAAAGATTTATTGGTTTTCTATTTAAAAACAAAACCCTCATTTGTCAGTTTTTCCATGCCTTAAATTGTTCTTATTTGGTTCTGAATTTTTAAGCAATTACATCATCAGTGTTCTTATAAAATAAAGTGTATTTGTACTGTAGTGTTATTATTAGGAATATTTAAAGACATACTACACCACCTCAAAAATAACATCTTTAAAAATGGTATATTTTAAATATAACATTTTTTTTAATGTTAAAGTTAAAATATAAAGAAACACACATGTTATTCATTTTCAATCATTTTTTAAAAATGTTTATGTTTAACATTTGCTTTCTTTTGAAAACCAAATGTCATTGCTACGTTTTCTTTTTAGGGAAGGGTTAATGTTTAGTACTTTTTATACAGTGTTTTCCATACTTTACACAATGTTTTATTTTAATATGAAGGCACTTTCCATACAGCCTACATACTTGTTTAATTAATGTTAACTCATATATTCACTACAATATTTTAATATTCATATGAAATTTTATAATAGGTTTGCTGAGCATTCATTTTATGTACTGTTGAAGGTTTGGATCAGTCCCCATTGGATTTCCAATACAGTACACTATTTAGAACACCTGCATACCACAACCAGCTCTGCACTTGCATAACATTATGGTCTGTGTGCTTTGGTCTAACCACAAAAATCCAAGACAAAGACCCAAGATTCAAACTGAAAATAAAAGCTTTCCAGAAAAATCAACAATGTAGACCAAAATATAATCATACTTCTACAACTACAGTAAATGTTAATCCATACACTATATGGAGAATCCTAGTGAGTTATATTTGTAGAGCATGTGAAATGAGCTGTAATTTAGAGTGCCACAAGGTGTAATTTCAATTGGATTTATGTCACTCTTCTGGTTACACAGGCAGTGAATGCCCTGAATAACTAGTCTTTGTCCACATCGTTGTTGCACTGCCTGTTTTGTAGCAGTTAGCATTTCTGTTAGAGAAGGTACTGTAGTCAGGCAGGCCAGTGCAAGCTGCCATAGAAAAGCAAATGCATTTCTTATTTATGACATTTCATCTGAGACCCAGTCAGATTAGACTTCAAGCATCATAAAAAAAAATATCTTTGCCTATAATTAACGTGATAGTATGCTACAGTGTTGCAGTTAGAATAGTATACTGTATTTTACATTTTTAAAATGTTTTTTATTCCATCTTCAATTTTGCCAAATATAAGGACTTCCATTTAATTTCTTCTTATATACTATAATACAATGGATTTAATCTAATATAGTCTTAAAGACTTATTGTACTTTCAACTTATACCCTTCACCTCTGCTCCACTATGTTTTGCTACTTCAGTTAAAAGGAATGTTTAAAAGTTAATAAATGTCTGTCTACATTAGTATTTTTAGCATTTTGTCAGCGTTCTCCAGATGAGTTATTTAGCTACTGTTGTTTTTGCATTGAAAAGACTTAGTCTTTTAATGGCTTATCATTGTATTTTGTACTTATAATTACTTATAATATTTTGAATTAAAGGAATTTTGTTGAATTTAAGATAACCTAAATTACAAATTGTCATTTTAAATATTAAATAACAATTTTTGACTTAATAGTACTTAAACAGCAAAGACATTTGAGAAGGGATTTGTAAAATATAGCACCTTTATCTCTGTTGCCTTGTCATTGGAGTGTTCAACCATGGTTCAATTTTCTCTACTCCATGGGGAGTATCCCTGCTGGTTGGATGTAAGCACTGATTAATTGATTATTTTATCAGGTACCAATTTAAAATCCTGAATGGAATGAGGCTGTGGATAAAGTACCTGTTCCAAGGACAAAAGCAAGTGGCTGCCACAGATGCTCAGATCAGCTCAGTTTTAAAACTGTTTTACGATTCTATTACTACAAGCCTACCACCATATTATATTATGTGTTAATATTGTTATATTAACACATGTTCCCATTACTGTTTAATTAATAAGTTAATTGTTTGTGTTGATTAAAATTCAAGATTTCATTTCTTTTTAAGTCCTTCAATAAATTTGAATGTTCTTTTCATTTCATTCATTCTTCTAGCAACTGATGCAAAGGTGAAATATTTTTAAATTATTAGTAACAATTAAATGACATTTCACAAGTATGAGCTATAATATAATATAATAATATAATGGGTACCACAAGTATGGAGTTACAATATAATTTACCTATATGGCACAATACAAGAGTCTGTAACTAAATGATATAAATTAGGCCGTAAAAACATTATTCAAGTTGCCTAACCCTGATTGACCTAAATTCTAAAAAATCTAGGTCGACTTTTTCCCCATTTGTTTTTTTTACTTAGGAAAAAAATATTGTGATGTTTCATAAGGAAATTATTTAAGATTTATAAATAATAAATTGCATACCATAACAATGGATTTTAGCACCGTGGTACAATTATTACTAACAAGGTGTATGAGGTGAGGAATATTGGCAATTGCTGTAGGCTTACAGTAGGTCTGTAGTTTATTGAAAAAAACAAAAAAAAAGACATTGCCAACCAACAATGACATTATGCTTGGGCCACACAGTTTTTATTGGCCTAATGTAGTAATGTATACGTACGATAGAAATACACTGTTGAATGATACGGTACGATACAATACTGTACTATCAGCTATAGTGACGGTCCCAATTTTGGTCCACGAAACATTTTTGGAGAGTCGCAAGTTACCCAGAGATTTTTAAAAAATTGGTTTTTAAAGATTTGTTTTTGTAATAATTTTACTGTATCACTATTATAACAACAGTTTATAAAAAAAATTTGGTCATTAATAGAGCATCATGAGGTAACTGTAAAATCATTATATCATAAGAACATGGAAGCTATTTTCATGATCAGAACTTCTTGCAAGGTTTCTGTATATTGGTCCCTGACACAGCTGGGCCGAGGCTTGGTTCCTAGAAACTCAAGTAGGATGTGAAGTAAAAATTTTTCTCAGAACGCTGAGCTATAGAATTACTGTATACCGGGTTGGCTTAGTACTGTAAGTGATAGAATTCTACAGTAGGATATTGTTATATTGTACTGTGTCAATTTAGTGTAAGTACAGCATGACACATGGTAGAAATGGGACTAATAAAACTAGGTCTATTTAGTACCATAGTAAAGTGTTTAAATAACTATAAATACCTGTGAGAAAGAAAATATTAGGATAAAATACTGATTTATATTTGACAGTACCTTTATACTAATTTGAATGTTACACATAACCCATGCATGCCCTGTTGGAACTGTATGAATCAATGTACATCATCTAAGCAACATTGATAATATCAATGACACATCTTAATAGAATGTACATGATACAGTCATGTTACTATGTTAGCATAATCCTGTCTAACAAACATTTCAAATCTCATTATCATCAATTTGCAGTTAGGACCAACTACAGGGTGAAATGGTGATTTATAACACATAAATAGCCTTTAGTAATCTAATAAAGAAACGAATAAAATCAAGTGAAAACTACTGTAAATACCAAAAGGTCTAAATTCTGTTTTTCATCATATTATTTTAGTTAGTAAAAATATGATAAAGGTGATATTATCTACTGGTTGAGTTAACAATTCTGTGAGAGGGAATGTGAATGCAAAACTTTTTTTAAGGAAGGGGCATCCTTTACATACACCACTGAGCCCAATAGGGTGATTGTAATTTTTTGTGGGTATTTTGCCACACAAATGTACTGTAAGATCTATGCAGGAAGGTGAGGTGTAACGCTAACAATAAATTTCAGTTTTTATTTGGCCTAAATGTACAGTACTAAGTGGCTTGGCATGTTGTTAGAAGATTCTTACACAGTTTACTAAGTGGTAGCATGTTCGGTAGCATCAAATTGAGTTATTTGAGCAAATAATGTTCTTCGCAATGTTTGTGTCCTTGTGCAAGTCACTTTATTAGCATCTACCCATCTGGGCATATAAATGGGTACCAAGTTGGATGTGAATGATTGGAATAAAAAGTGCTGAATTAGATGCCACTACAGTAGGGTAATAGGAATATTCCCAAACAAGCGAACTAAGTATTCTGGATGTACAGTCTAATCTTATATAAGTAGTACATGGAAAACACTGATTGTACAGCAAGTCCTACTGACGGACATACAGAGTACACTTTTTTTTTTATAAGAACCAGTAAAATTTGCCCAGGTTCAGTGTTCTTATTTTTTTTGTTGATATCAAACTCAAAATGTCCTTTTTCTTTTTACATACTTTTCAAAAATACAAAATTATTATTGTACAGCTGTACCCAGCAGACACTATACTATAGGGGGTATTACTTGGTTACACTTAAGTCTGTAACTAAGGTACAGATAATATTTGCTGGTTTTTCTATTTTTTTATATTAAAACCTTATTTGAGTTTTTACCTCAGCCTCAATTTATTTTGTTCTTAATTTTTAGGCGATTTCAGCCTCAATGTTCTTATAAAAAAAATGTGTATGTTCCATTCAGCATCAATCAATTGAGTTACCCAGGTGGAAATGATTCAAAGATTTCTTATCAGTCTAATATTAAGGGATCAGCCCCATAAACCTTAAGACCCCTTAACCCTTTACATCCATCATCAGCCCCATAATCTAAAGACTGCTAATCCCTTCCTCCTACCACCATTTCAGCACCATAATCCAAAGACCACTAATCCGTTCCTACCATTGTTCTGCAGCACTGAAAGATATTTAGCCCTGTCCTACTATTCTTCAGTATTCAAAAATATTACCCAATAAATTTTTCCTAAACTTTTTCCTAAACAACAACTTGGCTACATAAAAAACAAATTTCTTTTCAAAATGTACTCTATTACGTGTTCTACAGATTTTTAATAGTTATGACAAGATGTTACATATCTCTTGATATGAAAGGCTTTGAATATTTATTATACACTATAAAATAAACATCTGAATAACACCCCCTCAAAAGTCATACTAGAAAAATATGCCTCTGGGTATATGAATATGGTAGTGATTCTTAAGAGTTCATTTCAGCTTCAGTTTCAGTGAGGAGTTTCTTGACCAGGTTAAAAAAATGTAATAGCCAATTCTTGTTTACATCAGCATTGTACAGTATGTGACATTAAAAGAAGTTAATCATACTGTAATTCTAGGAAACCCAAAAATAGGAATTAATGAATTTGCTGTTAACTAAATTATGTAGTGTAAAATACGATGAATCCTGTTTATTATCTAGTCAACACATAATTAAATGTTACCAATAACACATTTCTTATTTTCTTGGTAATTAAAAATATAAATATTTGTCTCAACAATTTGAGCTGATATTTTTAATTTCTTCCATTACAAGTCTTTTTACTACTCAAAGTTGTTTGCCAGTAATTTTAGTACTTAAGATGAAAATTATAATTAAATGGATTAATGGATACATAATTATACAGAATATTTGTAAGTAATACTATTTATACAAACTATTAACATTTAATAGCCAGTTATCATTTTCAATAGAAGTTGTGAATTACAAATTATTTCACTAAATTATACCCAATATTAAATTTGGATTGTACTTTGTCATTACATTCAATTCAATATTAAATTCCTTCAATATCAATACTAGACTATATATATTCGTTTGTGAAAAATTACAGATTTAACGTCAAAATCATGTTTAGTGAAATCGATGGATTTAACAGGTTATTCTGAAATTGAAGCTACAGTATGGTACTACAGTAATTAAGTGAAGGATCTGTGCTAATCTTAGTTCAACAAAAAACTGTGCAGCTTGAAGATAGGGACTTGCCATCAAATGCTATGTTAAGCCAGTTGAAATACCAAATGCTACAGAAATTTATTACTATAGAAAATAGAAACCTTCAAAACATTGAGGAAGCTATATATTTGAAAAATAATATTTTGGCCCTTATACTGCTAACCTGGCCTGTATTGTATTACTTTCCCTTGCAATGATCTATGAAGGTTAAATGTCACATGTGCTTGATATTAATTAGAGTAGTTAGTTTATACATTTCCAGATAAAATCCAACAACTATTTACAAAATATTACAGAGAAGGGATAGGAATGGAGAAACACAAGTTGAATAATTGAAGATTATACTACTGTATCAGTAATGAGGAAGAAAAATTGAAAATGTTAATTTAAACATTTTAATTGCTTACAGTAATCTGTATTTAAGTAACTTAAAAAAAAAAATTTGGTTGAGAAAACAATTTTCGGGCAGTTAAAAAATAATTTATCCTGTATGCATTTGCATAGATCCTTAAATTGATTAGGCCTACCAGCAGCCAACTTTTGTTTAAAATGTATGTAAATCAGTGAAAACTACTTTTTTTTTATCTGTTTCTCTTTGGAAGATAATAATTTATTTAACACTTTTAAATGAGCCATTCAAAATTGTATTCAAGTTTTTTAGGTATTTTCCTGTTTTTTTTTTACTGATCTTTAAACAAATGAACTGGAAACACAACTATTGAGTTACTGGAAGAGTACTTTACCATTTAAAATAAATTGTATATAATTAAAGTTGAAATATCTCAGTAAACAAATAAAATAAACCAATGATAAACAAATATGATTAAATAAATAAATAAAAAAATAAAACATCAACACAATAAAGAAATATTAAAATAAATACAAACAGGTTTTAAAACAATAAAATGGAAGTGTTGAATTAACACAAAAAAGGAAATCAATATTAATATTTAAAGCCCCATTCCCGGCAAAATTTCACTAAAAACTGACTTTTTTTAGAAAATATGCATTTGCATTACTCCAATTATTATAAATCATGGAAAAATATTGGCATGAATTTTATCTTTACGCAAAAGAATAAAAAAAGTGAGAAATACAGACTATTTCTCATAAAATATTATCATTTTCTCGACGAATTCATCGTTACTAGGCAAATTTAGAGGTTGTAAGATCGCATCCACTGGAATACTCTCGCTTTTATGTATACTTTATACAGTCAATAAAGTGCGCCCTCTCTAATGAGATTAGTTTTTGTACTTCGCATCTCGCACAATGCGGTCGTTCGGTTAGACTGAGATATGTTTGTTTTAAGTGTCAAAATCTCAGTCAGAATCAGTTTTTTAACAAATTTGAAATAATTCCTATGAAATATTATATTCACAAGTGTCAATACTAGCAACGGGAAATATCATGTCGGCCGTTTTTACTGTACTGTATGTGTGATAACAGAACCTAAATCGAGGTAAGGCTAGGCCTAGCCTAGCAGCGTTGGATAGGCTAATGTTTTCGGCGCCTACGATATTTCTTCTCACGACCTATCGTAAAATCAACATGAAAAATTCATCTGCATTTATTTTTTGTGTGGAACACAAAAAAATCAAATTTGAGTCTTATTTTACATTTTTTTCATTCTTAGAAATGTCTAAATTCAGTTAAACTAGCAATTCCGTATTATATTTATAAATCTTTATAACATTATACAAAAATTAGATTTTTCTTAAAAACTGAAATTTTGCTGGGAATGGGGCTTTAACATATAAATAAACAAAAATATTTACTAAAATATCAATTTATCTTAGAGGTTAAAAAAGGGTTGAAAAATTACATAGCCTTAATCCACACTCTCCCAACATCACAACAATGACATTGCTGAACAAAATATGTATTTCAATGAAAGCGTCAGTCATTTCAGTATTTCTATTTTTAACCCATTTAGTAGAACTAATTTCCCCACCCCCACCAGCCTATGTCCATGGGAACCATCATTTTTACTATCACTGCTTAAAATAAGCCATACATATCTAATTTAAAAAAAAATATCTAGTACACTCTATAAATAATAATAATTTGAGATACATATAGACAACCTTAAACTATATACAATCCTATACAAACCCACTAAAGAAATTATCACTTTAGGTGTGACTCATTACAGTAATAAAAACAAGGATTAAATGAGTCAGAATGAATCAGTAACAATGTTATGTCAGGTATGAACTAATCAATCATCATATTATTAATTATATAAAAATATATATTAGAAATTGCCTACATACAAAGTTATATACACTAAACTGTTTCGCTGTTCTAAAAAACAATACATTTTAAATAGAGATGGCACAATATAATGCTTGGATGCCACAATACTGTAACACAGCAACGGTATGAACAATGAGAACAAAAACTTGTATTTGATGCATGAGAGAAAGACAGAAGAGAGTTATTGAGGCTGACACTCAACAGTGAATAGGATTCTAGGCATGCTATATCATCGTACTGTTTCTACAGGCCATGTAATTAGTGTACAGTAGTAACATACAATGTAATGTACAATTGTTGTATTGTCTAAAAGCAAAACCAAATTTCTCAGTAAAATTTGTGATTAACAATACATTTATATTATATTAGGCAAGACTTTTTTTATACCTTGTTTAGTGAACCTGCTGACCACCAATAATGGTGATTTTGAATAAAAATAAAACTGAAAAAATGGAAAAAAAAAAAAAAATAGAATTTTATATATTTTTATTACGCTCTCTGCTCCCCTATACAGTAAGTGTAATCTCCCAAAATAAGATACATATACACTGTATTTCTTCCTTAATTATCTAAATTTAAAGCATTTATCAATCTAATTACTACACTATAAATTTAATTCATAACAAAATTTTATTTTTTATTTTCTCCTATGCCTACTGTATATGGTTTTGGCAAAATCATTTTGCTAAATGAGAATTATAAACAAACTTTAATTTTTTTTTTACACTCCTTTGGCAATCTTCAAAAAAATAAGTTCACAAAACAAGGTAGGCCTACAGTATAAAAAGTCTCGTCTTAGCAATGTTAAATCAATTTTACCCAAATTTATAACATCTCTTTTTTTCGAACTGGCTAGGAGAGCATGTCAAGAAAATGACATGCTAGGTAAGAACAAAACACTGCCAAAGTGTAATTCTAAAATTTTCATCTAACACAAATTGCTGATTTACTGTACCTTCATGGACTACCATCTTAAAAAAAAAGATAAACTTACAAATAAAAAAGACAATTGTTGAATTGCATTTAAATTTAACTTGTTTGTAAAACAGTTGTAAAGAGAACTGTGACTTTATGGTAAAGATGCCCACCTCCCAATTCAAGGTTCTTGGTTCAACTCTCTCAAAAGTCTGCTTTTTCCTGTTAACATTTTTTAAAGCCTCATCATAAGAAAGGGATTCAAATGATTAACTTCAATGAAGGGATTACCCCTCATTAAATATTGATTTAAAGATAATTTTCAACCAAGAAAAAAAAAGAACCAGTGGATGTCAAAAAGATTAAAATTTCAAGTCATTATCATGACTGCATCAATCTGCTTGATACAGGAATCAATTTGTAAATAATTATAGAAAATTATAATCTTTTCTATAATTACCGTATTTATTCAAATAAACGCCCCACTTTGAATAAATTCCACCTCGAATAAACGTTTCCCACCTACAAAGCCTCATTTGGAATGATATTTATAGTGACATTAAGGCAGTGTTCTCCCGAAGCCGTCTTAGCCGTCAATTTTACCGGTAAAAATAACCAACCAACCAGTAAAAATTTTGAGTTTGTAAAATAAAAAAAACTATTGATTAGGCTTAGGTAGTCCAGGTTGGCCCTCTTAATAAATTAACATCATTCCAGTCTATATCTACACTATGAATATGTGTTGTTATGTCTTCAAGTCATTTAACCCAACTAAAAAAGGGTAACGTACCTCACATTGTGCGCATTGCAATTTTTTATGGACAAATTTACCAGTAAAAATTTTTCAGTTGGGAGAATACTGTAAGGGGAATTTATTTGAGTTATGTATCCATTTTACACTAAAAACATCTTTCTCGAATAAAATGCCCACATGAAAAAGCCTTCTAAACAATAAAATGCCACAGTATTTGAATAAATATGGTATACACTTTCTGTGTGAGCAACGAGTTGCTTATAGCTGTTTCTATTCCATTGTGTGGAATAGCAAGTACTGATACTATGTATCATCTACCTTTGCCAGCTTTCCCTTATCCTGTTACAATAGTTCTGTGGTTTTTGTTTTATCCTTTAGCAGGAACTTACACGTCCTTGCTTTAAGGAACACACATAATACTGTAACTTGGTGGTTATGTACTAAGGAAAATTGACTTTAAACCCAGGAAAAATAGTAATTTATTGATTCAGACCATAAAAACTGTGTAATCTACGGTATGTATAGTACTCAACACAGAAAAGTCTAAAAGTGTATTAAATCCTCCTCTAATCAGACCTTGATTTAAAAGGCGCGCGATCGCGCCGGCGCTCCTCCGCGCTCCTCGAAATTATGCGAGGAGAGCAATCAATAGCGCTCCTGAATTTTTCTAGGGGAGCAACAAAAATACCAAATTTCATTACAAAAGCACTATATTCACGACAGCCGGTCAGCTGGTAGTGTACCCGGTATAGTACTCAATCCTCCTCTAATATACTGTAGTTCATCTGTTACTCTTGAAACTTGGTATGTTTTCATATCTATCTGTGTCAGTGCCTAAAATAACTTCTTCGTTATGAGATCAACAATGTTTATGATGAATTTTAATGTTATCGTGAGTAAATAGTAGTATTGAGTGCATTATTAGGCCTAATAATGAGTGAGGAATAAAGCTTGCTGTACCATTATTATAACAAAATTACCAACTGACAATTTTAAAGGTCTTCACCCCTTTTTTAGGTGACCATGTAATTTATAAGGACAGGCTGAATTCAAGTTCAATGGGAACAACATCTTCTATATTTAACAATAAAGCTTTTATTTGCTGGTTCTTGAATTGACTCATTTCTATTCACAGATAACTAGAGGGTTTTTGCTATTTACTTAAAGTAAAGTACATACTAATAAATCAACAACTCCCTGACTAAATGAATTGATGTTTCTCTACACATTTATTTGCAGTTCTTCTGACATGTAGGAAACAAAGTTTCATAAGTTATAATCTATATATATGTAAACGAAATTAATAACCTTAAGGGTTTTAGTGTATTTATCAACAGTACAACAACAAACAAACAAACATGTAAATAGATGCAAACAAAGAGAACTGTGTTTACTTTCCTTCAGTGCACTGTCTATTGAATGGTACGGTCACACGTCACCAACTTCCAAATAAGTTTAGACTTAATATTAGATAGAGAATGTCCTATAACATACATCAAATATGGTAGTTTTAATCGAAATATACATACATAACGAATAAATAGTATGTTTCGATTATTTTAACAATATTTATAATTTAAAAGTGTTGGAAAAACGATGGTAAACGAACAAAGGACTCACCAAACAACGCCAAATGCACCGTAGCCGATCGGTCGGTCAGGCTCGAAGTCGCTACGTGCAGACGATGTTGATGTTGTGGTCGAAGATGTGCCATTTCGTTGCTGGTAAAAAGCTTGTGATGCATTCAAAGCACTTTGTTCGTGAAGAATACCACGAAAGTTCACATTCTGTCTTACTCGCGAACCACACACAGCCATAGTTAACAACTATGAATGATGTCTATGATTTAAATGGTCTTGGACACAAACACAAACAAGCCTTCGTATTCAGCACCAACAACACAGCAGGGATAGGCTCGCCACAGACGCACACACCCGAAAATTCGGAGCACAGTTGTTTCGTTTTCTCAGCTGAATATCATATTTTGAGTCAACCACTTGTATGATAATGACCAGAAGATGAATACTTCTTGTTCTTGAGAGCTGTGGGTTGGCAGACGGTAGAGATTTGTGGTCATGAATGAGCTGCCGACGTACTGACCACCTCCACTCTCTACCGATCAGCTGCTCTACAATCTACAAAGGAACAAAAGATCTATCCAGACGCTTTAAATCAGATTATAGATGGCGCTATACCGTTTTACAAGGTACTGTTGCTGCGTAAGTACTCCCATACAATGAATGCGGCTGCTTATTGATAAGTTTTATTTGTTCAGTCATATTTAACGTGAAAATAAATTTGCCTACACGGACGTAATAACCATATGATCATATTTTTTTTTAAACTCGTATTTTGATTTGATACAATACTGGCAAAAACCCTTTTACCTCAAAATTATCCAAGGGGCATAATGGCATAAATGGCATAGGCCTCTACAGTAAGCTCTCATGGAACGGAGACCTGAAACCGAAACGGCTACTGTAATGAAGTCACGCACCACACCAGATACAGTAGTCAGTAAAATAAACCTGAAACATAGACTTCCGACTTTATGACGTCATAGCAGTGTCTCCACGTCAGAACAAAACCAATATGTAGTAAAGCCTAATCTCAAAACAAACAATTTGGCGGTCCTAGTCAAAGAGTACGGTACACATCACATCAAAACACCAACCTGAATTTATTCACAAAAATTAAATATCATATCAGTCTGTGAATTATTACTATAGGCCTACTAGCATTCAACATCACGCGTATCCAAGTTCAACCTGAGAAGATAAACAAATAATATAGGTAGTACGACTCTAAGATCTAATTTAGAGTCGGCAACAAACATCGAATGTGTTTCAGCCACGGTTAAAATAAAAACGAATTTATTCGTTGACCAATTAAAAATGTAATAACATAAACATCACTCAATTTTTATCGGGCAAATTAACGTCTCGAATGCGCCCCTCCAAACGTCAACTGGAATAACGCCCCATGACATTTAATGTAGTATTTTTTTTTCTCTGAGAAAACCACACTTTAGGCCTAGCTACCACAAATGTAGTAGAATTAAAATATTGCTGGTATCTGTCATATACAATAACACTTTTGACATTAATTTTATGTGAGCTCTACATTTCTATTGACAAGAAGGAATGGTGTTGATTATCTCTGTTTATACCCCAAAATAAAATGTTTCCCCACAAATCTAGAAAAATCCTTCCTTTAATAACTTCCCCTTCAATATCCATATCATTATCAATACAACTCCAGGGGCATTTATTCGATAAATAGGCGTACGAGTGGAATTAACAATTAAAAGCAATGTTGATTAAATTTTAAACAAATTTATAATGAAATCATTTTTTTTTTCTCAAACTGGCTAGGAGCAAGTCAAGAAAATGACATGGTAAGAACAAAGAGTGATATTTTCAACAACCATACAGATATCAGTTAAAAATAAAGTTATTTGGAAAATGTTATCCTACACAACAAGAGCATCCATTGAATACCTATACCTGAATGCCTGAATCTAGTTTTCAAGAAAACAAGAAACAATCTAGGGGGTTACCCCGATGTTATGGTTCATTTCAGCCCCTGTCGTTGTGGAATGATGTGAACATCATGTACCGGTAGCTACTACCATGAAGCGTCTCTTTTTCGGCTGCAGGTAGTCACGGACCACGCCCATACGCAATTCAGCACAATGATGCTGCAAGTTATGGGTTATTCTCCTACCTTTAAACAATAATAAAACAAAAGAAAATTGTCATCAAGAAACAGAGCTTAACTTGACTTAATATCCGTCATCAATCCCGGGTGTTTATTCGATAAAATGTACGATTTTAGCTCTTGTCACATTGACCTAAGGCGAGACTTATTTAGGAATATACCCTGTTTAGCGAGCTTATTATTTTTAAGCTTATCAGCATAATGGTTTTGCCACTTAAAAGCATCCGGGCGGAGGAGAAAATAAAATGTTACAGGTGAGTCTAAAAAAGAGAAAAAAGAAAGAAAAATATAAAAATTACACCAAGGGAAAAAAAAAACCATTAGATTTTTTTTTTTAGAATTATGAACATTTGAACAACATTTAAGTAATAATTAAAATTTCAAATCCAATGTCAAGAAAATTATCCACTTTACAGTACGGTTTATATAATTTAGGAAGAAATATAAGGCAGCGCCGGTCGCCGTAATACCAATGATAATAAAACAAACTTGAAACTTACATTTTTTGTGGCGGCGAATCTTATCAAAATCATTATTTCGCATGTAAACTGATTGATCTGCTTCTTTTTTTGTTGGTTTTTCTTGTAGTATTTTAGGATAATTTATGGTTATTTTTTTTTAGTTAATGTAAAGCGCATGGAGGCAACTTTATTGTATTGTGCGCTATTATGAGGCTTAGGCCAAATTTATTATTATTATTATTATTATTATTATTATTATTATTATTATTATTATTATTATTTGGCAACACCGACCATGCATGCCAAACACTTGCGTTTCTATAAAGGAATATCACGCTGCCCACTCCCACAAAAACATGGTAATGAACTAAAGAAATTAAGTACACAGGCTAAATCTTTCAGATTTCTTGAAGTAATATTTACAACAGCAGTTACGTCAATCATGGCACGAACGGACTATCAGGTATAACTTGCTTGAATGACGTCACCAATTGTGTGAACTTGCGTGAAAAAGATGGGCGACAGTGCAAGCTTTGTTTTAAATTGTATGATCAGGGCCGGCGGAACGTTTTTCAAAGTGGGGGGGCCCACTTATAAGATGAATGGGAATATGAATCATGCAGATCTGGAAAAACCTAGGGGTTTCGGAGGAAAGGAAGAAAGGAAAGGGGAAAATTTTTTATTTTTAGATGGCGGGAAATGACCTTTCTCGACTTTTAAGCTTGGTTTCTAATGACTTTGTTCTTCAAAATTCAAGGTTTCCAAAGAATAGGGGGAAGGGGGGTCCGAAAATTTTGATATCTAGAAGGCGGGAAATGAGTTTTCCCGACTTCCGAGGTGTCTTTTAATTACTTTTAAGTTCTTCAAAATTCAAGGTTTTCCCCTCTTGAAAACGGTCAGGTAAATTTATCGCATTGATATTACAGTAGATAAGCCTTATGTATGTATACATACATTTAAAAAAAATGAGTAGTTGCATACGATTTTTTCCATGAATCCACAAATCCCAAAAAGAAAGGGGGGGTCCGGGGGTTCTCCCCCGGGAAAATTGTGATTCTTAGAAGGCGGGAAATGAGTTTTCCCGACTTCTGAGGGGTCTTTTAATTACTTTTAAGTTCTTTAAAATTCAAGGTTTCCCCCTCTTGAAAACGGTCAGGTAAATTTATCCCATTTTTATTAAGATAGGCCTTATGTGTGTATACATACATAAAAAAAAATTGAGTAGTTGCATACGATTTTTCCATGAATCCATAAATCCCAAAAAGAAAGGGGTGTCCGGGGGTTCTCCCCCGGAAAAATTTTGATTCTTTGAAGGCAGGAAATGAGTTTTCCCGACTTCTGAGGTGTCCTAATTACTTTTAAGTTCTTTAAAATTAAAGGTTTTCCCCTCTTAAAAACGGTCAGGTAAATTTATCCTATTGTTATTACAGTACATAGGCCTTATGTGTGTATACATACATAAAAAAAATTGAGTAGTTGCATACGATTTTTTTTCCATGAATCCATAAATCCCAAAAAGGGAAGGGGGCCCGGGGGTTCTCCACAGGGACAATTTTGATTCCTAGAAGGCGGGAAATGAGCTTTCTCGACTTCTGAGGTGTCTTTTAACTACTTTAAGTTCTTCAAAAGTCAAGATTTTCCCCTCTTGAAAATTATTATAATGAATCAGTGAACCCAAAGAGAAAAGGGAGGTTCGGGTTCTTCCCGGGAAAATGTTAATTTCTAAATGGTGGGAAATGAGATTTCCCGACTTCTGAAGTACCGTATCTTATAGCGATTTTAATTTAAGTTCTTCAAAACGGTCAGGTAATTTTTTCCCAATCCCAAAAAGAAAGGGGGTCGGGGTTCTCCCCCGGGAAAATTTTTATTCCTAGAAGCGGGAAATGAGCTTTCCCGACTTATGAGGTGTCTTTTAATTACTTTTAATTTCTCCAAAAATCAAGGTTCCCCCCCCCCTCTTGAAAATGATTCAATAGAACCAATGAACCCCAAAGAAAAAATGGGTCCGAGTTCCCCCGGGAAAATTTTGATTTCTAGAATTCGGGAAATGACCTTCACTGACTTCTGAAATGTCTTTTAAATGACTTTTTAAGTTCTTCAAAA
>NW_022686322.1:3732518-3766764 GCF_011630105.1 Anneissia japonica
GACCCTTTTTTTTTGGAAAAAGGGGGGGGGGGGGGGGGGGTTCCGCCGGCCATGATGATAACTTAAAAATAGGAATAAGTCTTCAGCAGCAACATCTGTTTTATATTAAAATATGCCTCATGTGCGTCTACATGTTTAATGGTTAAAAAGACATTTCGGTACAGACCGTACCGCAGTGTTCTCTCGAAGCCGGATTGGCCGGCATTTGTCAGGCCTACCGTAAAAACTAAAAAGAAGCCTGTCTTCTGTTTTAGGATTCTTGTGACGCAGCCCATCAGTCCGGCAGATGTCACAACCCATAATGGGCTTTTTTCAAGATGGGTTTCTTTACCAGATTACTTCAGAAAAAAGAGGGGTCTATTTGGAATTGCTGCTATAATATAAGACTACTGAAGACATTTTTGTAAACTATGGAATTTTGAATTCTTTTGTCTGTATTATTTTTAAACTCACACTTTTTTTTAATGAGGCCTATAATGATGATCAAAGCAATATGTTGGACAACTAAATATACATAAATAAATTATATTATACACATTTTTTGATATACCATAACAACAAATAATAAGACTGTATAATTTAATAAATAATAGGCTTACTTATTAACCATTTTCAATCTTCTAATGACAGGCGGAGTTCTGGTGGCGTAACGATGGGACTCGGAGTTCTATTGGCGTAACGATGGGACTGGGGCCCTGTGGCTTTTTGAGACTGGGGTCCCTGAAATAATTCCATTCAATAATAATTCTGTAATAATTTTAATAATAATGACAGTAATAATAACGATAATCATGATATTAACAATAATGACAATAATAATAATAAAATTAATAATAATGCTAATAATTATTATAATCATGACTCAGATGAACATCTACACGGCACCATGAATAGACTTTGAACTCGAATTGCATAATAACAAATCTACTTCACAGACAGTAGAATCCCGATCGTTTTCCCCTCATGAATTAAGTTTATCTTGTTTATTTTATCATTTCCAAATCCGCTGTTGCTTGATAAGTGTCATTTTCGTGCATATATAGGTGTAGGAACGGTTAGGCCTATTCATTTCCATAGCTGTTATTCATACCGTTTCTGTATTATGCAATATGCCTAACTCGTATATCTGACAGTGATATTTAGAGCTTATTGTACGCACACGACAACCACAAACCCATCGGCAGTGCGAGAACCCACAGGAAAACACACTTTCGGTGAGTCGTTTTATTTTCATTGCAGAATATCCATGATTAGGCCTATATTTCAATTTGATGGTTATCAAACAAAGAATGACGGTCATTTACAATGTAAAATATAATCTGATCCATGAACATAACGAAGGATTATCATGAAAAAGAATAAAGAAAAAGTGGAATAGGAAACAGAGACTATCGATAGGAGTGTGTTGGTAAGGGGTCACGTCACGCACCCAGTGGGCGTAACGTGTGACTTTCCGATACTTTCCCTTTCCGGTCGCCATTTACATTGTGGGGTTTAGATGTGTTTTTAAATCATGTTTGTCATTGTAACTATTTTTAACGACGAAAAAATGTCATATTAGTGGCGGATCTAGTAAGAATTTGAAATAGAGGGGCTTAGGAACTTTCACATATGATGGGTTTGTACCACCTCAGTCCCACCATGGTAGAGACTGAGGAAAGAAAATGTATTATATGGTACATGTAGATGGCCGGAAATGGCACTCACAGACTTAAAATTTGAATATAAGTTTGTTTATTTTTTATCTCTATTTCTTTTTTACAACATAATTATATGTAAATATAACAAATTTATGGGCCCCCTTAATCCGTCACTGGATATAATACAATATGTCCTACAATCGATGTCAGAGACACATTATTCTGTTATGTATTAACAAAGCTATTTTGCCGATCAACAAAGCTCTTTTGCTGATCGAGGACCGAATGGGGATCGACTCGGGGCCCCTTAGAATCGGGGAACCTGGGGACTGCTGAGAGCATGCGTTACGCCACTGGTTACGCCCTAAAAAAGATTCAGTCCTCCACCCACCCCTCCACTCGATTCTTGGAATGTGATAACATACAAATATTATGCTTGTAGTTAAAAATCGCCATTGATAGGATAAAAAATATCTCAACAAGCCTTATAATATAAATTAATATAGATGAATAATGACGTGACACCAGGTTATTCATTAATTTTCACCACCAGTGTAAAGAAGTATAGAGAGGTAGAAATCATGGGCTGCGCTACGTCTACTTCCCGTTGTTTGCATTGCCATGGATCTTCTGCCGAACGGAGGTCATCAGATCCAAGTGAATTTACCTCACTTGAAACCTCTAAAATTTCACACATTCAGTCTTTTCGACAAAAATATGGTGTCAATGCAAACAAATATGCTATTGACGAAGAGGGACATGATAATCTTGGCCTTGGTGATCTTGACGAGGATGACATTTTCAAAAAATGTGGTAAAAAAACTCCCATAAACGATGAGAGGGAAAATGAGGTAATGTCATCAGGTGATAGTGAACAAGTTAATACAGACGATTACCATCCAAGAAATTATCCAGTGCTCAGGAAGCGCCCGCGAGAAATTGCACCTACCAAACTTACGATAGAAGATCTATTCTGGAAGGGTAAACGCAATATTATTCCAGATTTATCTGCTCTACGGCGCTTTGATGAACATGCACTAAAGGTAGGCACTTAAGTTAAGGAATTGATAACTTCTATCTATCACATTTTGGCTACCAAATACTCTTATTCAGGACCTTCTGTATGTGTAGTGTGATGACCATAAAGAGTAGATTAAGCCTATACTATTTCTAAGGCAAATCATCTAAAAAAAAAAACTAAAAAAACAAACAAAAAAACAACAACAAAAAACAAACGAAATAGGCATACTGTACTTATTTATTCAAAAGTATACATTCCTATTTTATTAAGGCACCAGCGGACCTTAAAAATGATGTTACTGCTCTCGTTATGTATCTGACGCGATTTGCAGAAACAGAACTCCAGAAGGCCCGAGTACTGTTTCGATGGGAGGCAAACTACCTATCATATGATGTCAACTACCTCGACACGAAGATTAGAGGGGATAACAGTGCTGAAGCTGCGCTGGCACGTGGCGTATGCGTATGTGAAGGTTACGCAAAACTATACAAAGTTTTATGCGAGTGAGTGAATTCCGTATCATGCAGTCATTTCACCTTCTATATCCTCCATCTGCATAGCCCAAGAACATAAGTCTATCCATCGTTGCTAGACGTTTTTTCATGGTCATTTCCAGCGTCGTCTGTCTAATTTGTCATCAAATAATCACGTCATGTCATTTGATTGATCGATATTGAACGGTAGATATTCAGCTACCAAGTTAGTAATATGGTAAGTCATTGACCTCATCCCTAACAACCCCTACTTGAGCTTTCGATGTGCACAGTAAGACGATGAATGCGTGAAAGAGTCCCATTGACTGAACGGCTACCCAGAGTGGAAAATGAGAACCAGTGACCAACAAAACCTTTAATAAATTTGCCCACCGTAGGTCTAAAAGCACATAGGGATAAGGGTAGCTACGACGTGGTGTATACAACATTCGAGTTTCCTTCATGACTTTCTCACCCGAAGGAAACCAGAGAACGTGGTTGCATTGACTCATCAGGTATTGAGTCGAGGCAATGACATGCTTCTAGTTTGGCGAACCAGAACCATAAGTTTCCAAACCTGGTCTAAAAAACACAATTAACGTTTTTTAACTACTACATGAACCAGAGCAATGCAAGCATTTAAAATTAGAATGTTGATGGATATGAAAACAGTATCGTACATCAAAACATATGCTTCTACAACTTTGAATACGACAGTTCAACATAAGTTTTAAACATGGAAGAGACATCATCAGAGCCAGTGCGTAACGGCTATGAGCTCTCACTGGCTAACGCCAGGGGCCTCGGAGCCCACCAAATTCAAATTATGTTTTTTTTTTACAAAAAAATAACCAAGGCCCATCCAAAGGCAAATTCTGCCGAGTGAAATTAAACTATGAGCAAAAGTATTGACACATGAGTATGATACATGTGTTTCTGTCCATAAATATTTATTGATTTTAATTTGCTCGTTTTGTTTGATATTTATTGTAATAATATTTAAGTATGCTTTTTTTTTTGGTCAAATCACGATACATAAACTTAGATGTCGAATGTGTAAAAAAGGCATTAAAATACGTCACACAATGCTAAAAACGCCAGACCCCCAGCGGGTACCCTTCGCGTCCCCCGTCCCCCAGAGTCCTGGGGCCCCGAAGAGCCCCAGCCCAGGGGCATCCGGCCCCTTTGTTATGCCACTGATCAGAGGAAACAGTCCCTTCATCTTAACGTTGACTAAATTTATTCAATAACTATTTATTATGAAAATTCAAGTTATTGCAAACAAGCCTATACTGCAGTACAGTCGAAAGATCAAGTAAGGGTGAGTTGTCATGTCAACGTCGTTATATTTACTTATTTTTATTCAGCCTTGAAATGAGGGTGCTGATGGGGGTGGGGAAAGTTAAGTGGAGGCCCGCGCATCCCTAGATACGCCACTGTTTTTATTGTCATAATGTTTCTCATGATAATCATTATAACATATTTGTGACGTTTTCAACGGATACCAATATATAAATTCTGTTTTCTAGAAAGGCTGGTTTGAAATGTGAATACATTGGTGGTGGGTCACGTTCGGCACCAGGGTCGGACTACGAACAATGTCGAGAAGACGGCGAACCTATTGAACTTCCAGATTCACACGCTTGGAATATCGTCTGGATCGACGACAGACCATACCAGTGTGATTGCACTTGGGCATCTGGAGGTACAGGTAGGATACCACCATTGGCAAATTAAACATTATATAGATAAAATGTGTAACATTCAATTCAATATACTATACAATTAGGCTACTATTATTATATAAGGATATTTGATATTTGTGACAACGATGATGTTAGAATTACAACAGGCAAGTGATGGAAAGTTGACGATGATGTCGTTAGGTTGTGTTTCTAGTTAACAAACGAGAGGATGAGATATCGTCTCTTTTAAACATGTTCATGAAACTTGTAGCGACACTGTGTTTAATGTCACTGGTTTTCGTTTGTAGGTTTGGATCTAGCCTATACGTTCTTATAAATCGGTAATAGTATGTCTTATATTAGGAATATTTTCGCAAATTGATTAGATCCAAAACAAAAGATGTATCGTGAAAGACTAGGCTTGTACGCATTTTATTTAAATATTTATTTCAAAATGAAAAGGAAATTCATGAAAATTATATTTACAGACAAAGATTCTTCCGGGAAACACAAGTTCGAACACAAATGGGTGGAGTCAATGTTTATAGCAAATCCAATATCATTTACGTCAAGGCACTTACCACGTGATAGCAACAACCAGGCCTACGTGTTGGAAGAGCAGATGATTGAGTGTCCATTCAATAATTTTGATACTTGGAATGCCACGGTGTGCTGGGGTTCTCTTGGATTGGCAACGGGCATACAGTTATTAAGTCATTCAACTGGCGTAATTGAATCTAATGATAATTTAGTTGAGATAACAATACGTAACAGACATGCAATGAAATATACAGGTTCACTGAAGGAGGCGGTCAGTGAAGAGAAGTACAAAGACCGTGTGATATATTTTACCAAGGATGATGTGACAACATTTTATGTACGTTTGCCATTCAAGGGTAATTTTAATCTGAATATTTCTGGGAACCTTATCAATGCTTCTCCAGAGGTGACCGAGACCACTGACAATGAACTCTTTTCGTACAAGATATGTGGTGGCCCGAGAAGTCAAAAGCCATTTGCTGACAGTGAGATCGCTGGACTGTGTTACGGCCCTTCCGTTGAATTTCTTGAGGCTGGATTCTTACCTATGTTGCATATTGATGGTCCTTTTGTTAAGTGCGTGGATGGAAAAGTGTCTATAGAGGTGGCACTTGTGGAAAATGGACAGCTGATTGCGAATCTAACCCGAATCGGTAAGGAAGACCAATTACTAGACAGATATGTCTACGGTGAATGGCTGATGGATAAAATAGTGTACCACATCCAATGCCCGGCACCAGGCGAGTACAGATTTGCAGTTTCATTTCAGTCTGATACTGCAGTAGATGATAACCAATATTTGCTGGGGTTACAGTATCTAGTCACATGTGAAGGAAAGTTTGCACGTAAGGAGCCTTATCCACCTGCCGGCTCGGGTCAATATGGACCAAACAAGCACTTCTTAAAAGAAAAGTTTGAACTACTTGGTATACCAACTTCTACCATTGAAACAGTTGATGGTCGCGGTACACTCAGTATTCGATTTCCATCTAAACACGATATTACGCTAACTCATTCAATAAAATCCACTGATGATGACGAACACAATTTGTCAGAAAAAATGGTATGCGCCGAAATAAAAACGGATTGCAGAACGAAATCGACAGAGGTTAACTACAAGATTGTAGTACCAATGAAAGGCAACCTTCTCTTACAACTCTTCGCCGGGAAATCTGGAACACAAAGCATTCCATGTATAGGCCAATGGCTTATTCAGTGTGATAGACAATACTTAGGCGACCTTTACCCATCACATAAGGGTATTTACGGCCTTACAGCGCACGGCAAAAGTTCAGAACTTGAAATAGTCTCACCAGATGTCTCAACGATTACTAGTATTGACGGTACATGTTGTTTAACAATATTGTGCCACAGATATTCCACAACTTCGTTTTCCTATACTTTGGAGAACAACATTACATCTGCTTCAATGATACGTTATGTCAATGGTGAAGTCCAGTTGAGAGGGACTACTGAAGGTCTTATCATATTCACATTTAGACTTCCGAAAAAAGGTTTCTACAAGTTTAGTATCTTTTTGGGCAGTCCTGGAGAGACCACCCTTCCTCTAGCTGGGTGCTGGCTGATAGATTGCCATAAGAAATTTGAAGGTGAATATTATCCTGAAGTGCCATATATTTGTGGACCCACTAATGTCTTCTTCGAAGAGAACTTCAAACTATTGAAACCAAGAAGAGGTAATGTAATCGCAAACGATGGCACTTGTTCACTAAGTGTTCAAGTAACTAAATTTAAAGAAAGGAATGTATTTCACAAACTTGAAGGTGATTTTTCTTCTCATAATCCATTTTCCTGTGTCTATGCAGACATAGATAATGCAAACGATAATGATAATGGAGACAAGGTTCTGATGTATCACTTTCGTTTACCATCCCAAGGATACTATAAATTCACTCTGTATTCGGGACTATTCGGTCAAAATTCTGGCAAATTACTAGGCTGTTGGCTAATTGAAAGTATGGAAGCCTGGACTAGAGAATGCTTTCCTATTTTCCAGCAAATTTCTGGTCCACATGGAAAGTTTTATGAACATGGTTTAGAAGTTGTTTCACCTCAGCGTTCCACTCTGACAACAAGCTCTGGTATGTGCACTTTGAATTTATCTACAAGAGACTGTCGAAAACTTAACATGAGCTGCACCTTAGAGTCAGACGACAAAACACGGACACAACTACGAGGTTGTGTTAGTCCACAATTGTCATATATTGGCAATGGAAATGGAGAGTATACCATAAAATTTCGATTGATGCAAGTAGGTGTTTTCAAATTTACATTATTCGCAGGTGAAGATTGTATGTCGGTAGGTTGCTGGTTGGTGGAATGCGATGAGCCGTGTGTTGAACGTCCTTTTCCTAATATAAACGGGATCGTTGGTCCAAACAAAGAATTCTTTGATTCAGGTCTTGAGATAGTTTCTCCTACAATACCGCATATTATAGCTGCTGACGGTACTTGCCAACTAGTGATACGATCAAAGGCATTTGCTGAAATTCTCTGTGATCTAAAGTTGAACGGTGAAGGCGATTCTTTAACTGAAAGTATCACATACAATGCTTCAACAGCAGGACAGATAAAAACTACAACGATTACTTTCAAGCTTTTCAGTACTGGAGAGTACAGTTGTCTGCTCTTTGTGTCTCAAAATGCTAATTTCACAAAGATTCCTTTTGTTGGCGCATGGATAGTGGAGTGCAAAAAGCCTGCACGTGGAACATTGAAGAGCACAGCGAGACGACTAAGTAGAAAGGCACGTGGAAGCATACGTCAAGCAGGTACTTTTCGACAAAGAAGAGGGAGGCGGGTGGTACTGGGCCAGACTGCAGCACCGTAAACACTAGTATTTTTTTTCCCAAGATACACAAATAATGAATGTTTATGAGTGCAGTGGAAAGATTATTTTCGTGGGTTGAAAGATTGACTGTTGTTCCATTCAACTCGGCTCGAATGGAACAACAGTCAATCTTTCTACCCATGAAAATATTTGTTTCCATTGGGGGAATAAAAAACTTTCATATTTGTTTGATAACACCTCTAAAATAGATTCTTGTCATTTAATATTTTATGAAAAAAAATCTACCTTTTCCTAAATGAAACAGTCCAGTGTCTTTTTAACCAATGTAAGGATTGTATTATTTTGAGGTGTGCAATATTGAGCGAAACGGATAGAACAAAAAAATGCACGGATGGAAATACCATACTAGCGCGAATAAGCGCCCCGTTTGAATAAGCGCCTCGAAATTCAACTTAATTTTTATGCTTCAACTATTCGCATCTATCTAATAGCATTGTCGGTCGGTCAGTCCATCTACTGTATCCATCTGTCGGTCAAACATGAGTCTCCATTAAGTTTAACATTGTTTTCAGTTTTGATGCATTTTTAGAATGCAATTTTTGTTTTATTGATACCCTTTTGGGATTTAGAATTACAGTATTTGATATAAAAGTATTGTATGGCAACTAAAATAAACTGACTTCATGATTCCCGTATTTAAGCAAGAAACTCTGCAATGCTCCTGCTAATCTGAATTGACAGATGGCCAACACGCTTACCACCACCACTTTACATCTGATGTTGTGTAAATACCCCCAACATTTATGAGCCATGCTATCTCGACGATTGCATTTTTCTTCAATTTTCATCTATTTCCTTAAGCGCCCCCCCCCCATTTCCACTCTCTTTCTATAAGCGCCACTCAAAAGAGCCAAAAATATTTTAAGCGCCCGAGCGCTTATTCGTGCGAGTACGGTAACTAAAAATGCACAGTGAAATAAATGTCCATGATGAGTAACGAAATGGTGTAAATAACCAATGTCACGTGATACAAAATCCACCAATCAAATGACAAGGATGTAATTAGGCGCGTTATAGAATACGGTATCCTACTGTGAGCACTACAAAGTCTACAGTACAGATTTTACTTGCGTTATCTAATGTAGGCCTACTGTAAAAGCAATTTAGATATATAATAGAGATTACAGTACAGTACTAATACTATTATAGTTTAGATTGTATCTAATTGTTTATTTTCATCTGTAATGTTCCATATACACAACATTTCTAATGCTTTGTTTTAGAAATTTAAGTAGGCCTATATTCGTACCCTTATAATTGATTTTATATAACATAACATTGCATTTAAGGGGAAAATCAAAAATAGGCCTAAACTATCAGTTAAAATTTAATTTAAATTTCTGTAGGCTTTGCTACATCGGTTTCAAACAAGCCTTACATCTGGGTGTCTATAAAAACGAAGACCGAAGACCCAAAAACAAAGACCCCTATTTTTTCTCTTTCATTTTGATGATAATATGACAGACTGTCACAAAATCAAAATTACGAAATTTTTTGGGCGTCTGTTTGTGAAATTTTCAAGAGTCTTCGTTTTATAGACACCCTGGGTGTCTACAAAACGAAGACCGAAGACCCGAAAACGAAGACCTCCAATTATTTCTCAATTATCTTACTGAAAGTATTTTTGTGACAGCCTGGCGTATTATCATCAAAATGAAAGAGAAAAAATAGGGGTCTTTGTTTTTGGGTCTTCGGTCTTCGTTTTATAGACACCCCCTTACATCTCTGTTTATTTTAATTAGTCATAGTGGGCATCTTAAGAGGCGGATCAAGAAATTATTTTCCAGGGTGGCAATTGAAGGACTTGAGCTCAGAAGGGGTTTTCTCTATCTTATACAGCATACAATACTTTTAAGTCGCTCAACCCTGATTGAACTGAACTTAAAAAATCGAGGTCGAGCTTTTTTGAATTATTTTTGTACTAAAGGAGCCCCAAAAACTTGTGTGATGTTTCAAAAGGAAATTATTTAAGCTTTATAAATAATAAATTGCATATCGTAACAAGGGATTTTAGTACTGTTGTTACCATTATTCATAACAAAATGTATGAGGTGAGGAATAATTGGCATTTATAAGGCTTTTGGAAGGCCTAGTTTAACTGTTAAAAAACAACAACATTGGCAACCAACAATGACATTATAGCATTGTGCTTGGGCAATATAATTTTATTGGCCTCTCAGACCCTATATGGTCTGTGGCCTAATGCAGTAATGCAGATAAGATAGAAATGTTAGGAAACCAGGTGCCTACTACTGAAAACTAAACGAGAGAAATATTATATTAGTAGTTTTTATGTATTACTGACTGTACTTCTTTAATCGAGTCATAAGATTTCATATGCTGTTGAAAGACACTACGCATAAGCTATTGCGACGGTCCCAAATTTGGGCCACGAAACAATTTTAGAGGTAATTGCAAATTGCCCAGGAGAAAAACAAAATCAAAGATTTGTGTTTGTTTTTCATTTCTGAACTTTACTCTCATTATTTATCAGCATACAAACGGTGAATGTCTTTTTATCCAGTAAGATGAAATAATATAATAATAATAATATTGCCAGAAAGAGATGACACTTTATTGACATTTGACGCTTAATGAACATCATAAAGACCTTGCATAATATGCAATTGCATATGTGCAAAGGACAAGACTGCTATGTTATTTGTGACAAGAGTAGGCCTACATTTAAAGCCAGGCTCTGACGAAAAGAGTTTTTGATATATTATTTTTCTAAGACATAAAAAAGCATATTTTACTTTTTTAAATACACAATAGACTAATGCCATATCAAGATTTACCAGTTGTCACCGGTTATGACCAAGTTTGATTGAAATCGGCCCAAACGTTTGCCACTATATGTAGCGTTTTGAAATGTTGCCAGAAAAAAGATAAAAATTATCCCTTGATGACATTTGACCCCAAATCCCTGAACACATATACTCTGCCTTATGCCAATGCATATGTACAAAGGACAAGACTGTGCTATGTTATTTGTGACAAAAGTAAGCGTCTTTTTACGATTTTTGTTTTTTGTTTTACCATTATAACCCCAGTGTGACTTTTGATCCCAAGCGGTGAACACCCATGTAAACCTAAACAAATTAGGCCGGCCGGACCTAAACACGTAGCTTTTCAACGTGTCACCAAAAACGGGACAACATATATGCGTGGAGCTTTGTGTTTAAATGCTTCACGCTGTATTTTTAAGGTGTAGTGCCAAACGGTTGGGCCGATTTGATCAGTAAGAGAGATGACACATCTAATGCTAAACACGTCACGATCCTATTAAGATGTCTAAACACGTTTAGCTTTTAAACGTGTCACCAAAAACGGGACAACATTGCATGGAGCTTTGTGTTTACATGCTCCACGCTGTTTTTACAGTGTAGTAGTGTTTTGAAATGTTGCCAAGAATCAGAAGAAGGATGATAAGAAAACAGAACCCCTGCCTGCGGCTGACTGGGTAATAACGATAATTAGGGTAATAAAAATGACAAAACATAATAATAGGGCCTAATAAGTAATAATAATGCTATAAATATTATAATCATTACTTTTATAATGAACATATACACGGCACCATAGATAGACTTTGAACTAGAATTGGATCATGTAACAAATCTACTCACCACAGACAATCCCGATCGTTTTCCCCTGATATGAATTGGGTTTATCTTGTTATTTTATCATTTCCAAATCTGCGATTGCAGCTTGATAAGTGTATTTGCTTGCATAGAGTAGGTTTATTCATTTCTCTGGCTGCAAGTCAGACCGTTTGTGTATTAAGCCATATATAAATCATACCCGACAGTGAGATCAGAGCTTTTGCCGTACGCGAACAGCCCACCCATCGGCAGTGAGAGGAGCCACAGGAATACGGTACCCAGCTTCGGTGAGTTATTTCCATTGCAGGCCCTATTTAATATTGTTGGTTATCGAACAAAGAATGATGGTCATTTATAAGACGGAATATAATATGATGCTCCTCAATGAACATGGTGAGACTAATATGGGATTATCAGTCATAAACAGTAGCCTACCATGGAGGAAGCAGTGAAATAGGAAACAGGGCGTATCGACAGGAGTGTATGGAGGAGGGGGTTTGGGAAAGCCCTAAAGAAAATCGAGTTCCACCCAACCCACTACCAGGGATGGCGCCAGGATTTTTCCGACGAGGGGAGGGGAGGGCGATGCTCCCGACAAGAGGGCGATGTGCTCGATGAGAGAAAAGTGAGAGTGGTTGGGAAATCTCTCGGAAACCGCCCGAAAAAATGACAATTTAGCGGTTTCAAATGCTTCTTTCATCGTTTTTAGCATCTACTATTATGTAGAAAATACCTAATATATGTGTTTTCCCGATGAATTGTGGGGGCCCTCCCTCCACCCAATGCCCCACTGGCGCCACCACTCCCCCATGCGCCCCTGGAATTTGAAAACACACAAATTACGTTTGTAATTAAAATCGCCATTGTTAGGATGGAAATTATCCCAAGCTTTATATATAATACAATTATATAGATAAACAATGAATAATTTTCACCACCAGTGTAATGAAGTAGAGGGATAGGCTAAGTCATGGGCTGCGCCACGTCTACTTCCCATTGTCTGCATTGCCATGGACCTTCTGCTGAACTGAGGTCATCCAATCTAAGTGAACTTACCTCACCTGAAAATTCTACAATTTCACATATTCAGTCTTTTAGACAAAAAGACGAATATGCTCTTGGCGAACAGGGACACGATAATCTTTGCCTTAGTGATCTTGACGAGAATGACATTTTCCAAAAACGGGGTAAAAAAACTGCCATAAACGATGAGAGGGAAAATGGGTTAATGTCATCAGATGATAGTGGACAAGTTAATACAAGAGACTACCGTCAAAGAAATGACCCAGAGCTGAAGAACTTGCATCGACCAATTGCACCCACAAAGCTTACGATAGAAGATCTATTCTGGAAGGGTAAACGCAAACTTATTCCAGATTTAACTGCTCTACGACGTTTTGATAAACATGCACTACAGGTAAGCCGATACATTTTTTTAACCTTGTTTAGTGAACTCGCCGCCCGCCAATAACGATGATTTCGAATTAGAATAACATTTTATTTTTTGCCAATTATTGCACCCGCCGCATCGAAAAAATGTAAATCTCAGAAACAAAATTGTTACCGTATCCTTTATTTTTATTACGCCCTCTGTTGCCTTGAAATTTCCAAAAATAAGATAGGCCTATGTATCTTTCTTCCTAATTATATACATTTAAAGCTTTTAACCATCCAATTACTACACTGCTTACGTTCGCCTAAAAGAAAAAATAAAAAGAAAGAAAAAAAAAATCATTTTATTTTTTCCTCCGTCTGAATGTGTTTGGCAAAACTATTTGCTAAATAAGAAAACAACATTTTTAAAATGTTGTTTTCTTATTTAGCATATAGTTTTGCCAAACACATTTACACGGAGGAGAAAATAAAATGATTTTTTAATAGTTTTATTTTTTTTATCTCGCCCTCTGACGATCTTTAAAAAAATAAGTTCCCAAAACAAGGATAGAAGAAAGCCTCGCCTATAGGAATTGATAACTTGGTTACCGAATATTCTTTAATAAGGACTTTTTGTATGTGTCGTGAAATGACCATATTAGCTTAGGCGTATTATTTTCGAACTATTTAAGGGAAAACTATTTATAAAATAATGAAATATAATTTAAAAAAAAACACAAACAAACGAAATAGGCATATTTATTCAATGGTATATGTTCCTATTTTATTAAGGCACCTGTGGAACTTAAAAATGATGTTACTACTCTCGTTCAGTATCTGACACGATTTGCAGAAACAGACCTTCAGAAGGCGCGAGTGCTGTTTCGATGGGAGGCAAACTACTTATCATATGATGTCAACTACCTCGACACGAAGATTAGAGGGGATAACAGTGCCGAAGCTGCACTGGCACGAGGCGTCTGCGTATGTGACGGTTACGCTAAACTATACAAAATGTTATGCGAGTGAGTGAATTCCGTCTCATGGAATCATTTAACTTTCACCTCCATAGCCCACCAGCATAGCCCAAGAACATAACTCTGTCTATCGCTGCTTTTTTTTTTAAATTCTTTTTCATTTCCATCGTTTTCTGTCTATTTAAAAAAAATCTAATATCACGTCATGTCATTTTTGATCGATAGTGAACGGTAAATATTCAGCTACCAAGGAATTATGGTAAGTCACTGAACTCTACATACCGACAGCCCCTACCTGAGCTTTTGATGTGCACATTCAGACACTTATAATTGCAATTAGATGCTTTCCAGAATGGATAGATCGATAAAGACCAGGTGAAAAAGAAACCCATAATAATCATAAAACAATGCAGTATTAAAAAAATAGTAGGTTTCTCGGACCCTGATAGATAGGGCAAATACAAATGCAAGTAGGGAGAATAGAATTGAATTGAATGCGCGCAAGAGTCCCATTGAATAAACGGCTACCCAGTCTGGAACATGAAGACCAGTGACCACCAAAGCATGAACTAAAGTTGCCGATAATAGGTCAAAGGCACATAAGGATAAGGGTAGCTACTATTTTACGTACAAAGCATTCGAGTTTCCTTCATGAATCCCCATAGGAAAAAAAAAAGAATGTGGTTGCCTCGACACATCAGGCATTGAGTCGAGGCAATGAGGCTGTCAAATTTCTTGTTGGCGAACCGAAAGCCATAGATTTTCAAATCGGGTTAAAAACAAACCACAACAACTAAAATATCTCGACTACTACATAAACCATGAGAAGTGCAATTATTTAAAATTGTTAACTTGATGGATACCGTACGCAAGCAGAGCGTCCGTACGTACATACCATCAAATATACGCATAATACGCTGCTACAACTTTTAATACGATACCGATAGGGACATTACAGCATCGTATTCTTGCCGGTATTAGGCTAGAAAACATTACATGTATACAGAGAGGACTACCCACCTGTAATGTTCCCAGACAAGTTCTTAGGATTGGCAAATCACGCAGAAAAATAGATTATTTCAAGGTTTCTTTATTGAAGTTTTACAGTCTTCCATATCGAAATGGAATGTAAACTGATCATTGTGAGTGACAGATTTTTATGGCCTGTAATTAAATAATAATAACGAGATGCTTCTTCTTTAAATAATTGCAGAAGTAGGGCTACAAAATTTATGCAATACAATATTTAAAACAATGTCTATGTTTATATACACAAGTTGCCGGATATTGTATTACAGTATATGTAACGAAATAAAATATATGTTCTGATTGCAGAAGGTACGGTATATTACATTACATTATCTTTTACAATCGTTATAAAAATGAATATTTTGTTATGCTATGGATGAGATGTATCATTAGGAATCTTATCAAATAAAAATATGCTATGTTTTTTGGTCTTTACTTAATTATTAGCAGTTTTATTTATTTAGTAAATTCTTGCTTTATTAAAGGTGCAGTCAAATAACGTACTGGATGATGCACTTAATATTAAAAAACAGGCGGGCGTTTAAATATACATTAAATGTTTAGTTTCCATTTCGGTTTATTACATAAATCACATTCATATTCACATTATGATTATAATAGAAAATTTATAACAGTAAATGAAAATATGAAAATGAGATGAAAGAAGAAATTACATTGGAAGCATGGGTGTCGATCGGTGGGGACAGGGGGACACGTCCCCCCACTTTTCAAAGTTGGGGACATCATATGAATTGTTACCCCCCCATATCAATTGTTCCCCCCCCCCCCCACTTTTCACCAATCTTTTATAATTAAAACCCCACATTTTAAAGCGAGTGGAAAGAACAACAACAAAAACGAATGACTGTCATGAATTTTGTCTCTTCACTTGTGCTCTGAGTAAAAACGCAGTTGTTTGTACATTTCGTAACCGGTCGGCTAATCTGGTGGTAGCCAATGTGTGGGAGTGAACCATGGAGATCTCTAGGTCCCCGGTTCAATTCCCATTGCTTCCGCTAGGGCTGAAATACAAGTTACAATAGCGCATCGTCTTTCGGATGAGACGTTTAAGCCGTTGGTCTCGCGTGCATTTATGGCCCATGGATGTGAACGCAGCACACTCTCGAAAAGAGTAGGGGATTGTCGCCCACCAGCTACTGCTACTGATTTTGTGACGACGAAGATGACGGCGAAATGGGGCAAAAGAGAGGTGGTGGGGTGTAGACTGTGGATTGCCAAAGGAAGCAAACAGGGTGCGTATCGCAACGTAGTCAAAGATAATAAATAGCAGAAGATAGAGCAGCTTCCCAATATAGTGGAACATCCGTTCGAAAGGCATTATGGGTACACGGAGAGCAATTTTTCCCCGTCCGCGCGGCGGCGCTATATAGCAATAATAAAGGCGCCGCTCTGGTTCGTTTGTTTCCTGTATTTTTCTCCACTTAGTAAAATGTCAAATTTTATCCCATTCGCGGGAGGGAGATGTTCCATCAATTTTAATACAAATACGCGGAGCAGCTCATTCTTCTGCTATTTAAAGTTCTTTTACGTAGTCCACAGACTGGGTCCATGATCAAGAATCCTATATAAATTTCCTGTGAATTGACACTAATACCTTCAACTTCCTAAAGCGTATGTCGTCATAGAATTAGTTCATATACGTCACAAGCTAATCAGTAGATAATAAGTAGATAATTTTTATGAATGTTTATAGTTTGCAGGAAATATGTAAGCGGGCATGACTATGATTACCGGGATAAATTGAAAACAAATTTATGATGAGTATTTCAGTGCCAGATCCAAGGGATCCCAGCTGGCCCATTCTCCCTATGTTTTAAAAATTTGTAAGTAGAGAAAAAAGAAAATTATATTCAAATTTAAGTCGAGAGTACCATTTTCCATAAATTTTCTTACCTCAGCCCCAACACATGGTGGGGCTAAGGTGGTCTAACCTCCATCTGTAAAAGTCCCTCCCTGCTTTCCCCCACCCCCTAAAATTTCGAATTTCAGGATCAGCCACTGTATTTTGAAAATTTAGTGTGGAAATAAATTTTAATTGCTTAAAATTAATTAGATACGACTAAAATGCAATAGACGCCAGATCTTCCAAGAGGCTTCTCCCCCTGGACACGACCGGGGGCCTAGGCGCCCTCCGTCCCCAGCCAAGGCTTGGGCCTACGGCCCAAGACTTTCCTTATTTTGCAATTCGTCCACCACCCCCCACTTTTCACACGGATCGACGCCCTTGATTGGAAGCAAAGCTTTAACATGTAATGCTTTTAATAATAAGATAATTAATTCTTAACAAAAAAAAAAAAAAACTTAATCTAGGCCTAAGAAAATTTGAGAAGTAATCCTCCACCGGACCAATGGCGGTTCTAGGATATGTTCGACTGGGATGGGGGACTAACTATTTATGGGTGTGACTATAGCACGCAGCATTATCTGAGGTCTGAAGGCCCAAGCCAGGGTTGGGATATGGGAGGGGGTCCCTCCTCCCAAAACGAGATTAAAAGAAAAAAAAATTGGGACTTCCAGATGGCCGGAAATGGCTGGGATGGGAAAACTAGGCCTATTTTTTTTTGTTGGTCCGAATGCCCGACGAGCTTTAGCCGATGGGGGTGATTGACCAGACCGATGGGGTTCTTAAGCCCCTGCCCCGCCCCACTCCCCTTTCGGGGCCTGAATAATGATTGCTAGTACAAGCGAAATGTTTTTCTAGAATTAATCTAATCTTATAGTCATCTAAATATACCCGTCGGACATCATGGTACTTCTAAATCTGAGTTTAGGTTTCGGGCCGGAAGATTATTACTGGTGAATCAAATCATGTTTGTTGTTTGAAGTCAGTTTATTTAATTTTGTAGACCTAAAAAAAAAAGTGGTTGCGCAGAGAAAGTGCAATTTGACTTAGAAACGATATTGAGTTGTAAATTATTGGTCCGCAAAACCGGACCATGACGCCCTTGCTTCATCTGAACGCTGGCGCAATTGTTTTATAACTATTTATTACATAATGCAAGTGTTATTGCAAACAAGCCAGTCAAAAGATAAAGTAGAGGGGCGAGTTGTTAACGTATTAACTTTACTTATTTTTTATTTGTCATAATATTTGGCATGACAACCATTATAATATATTTGTGAGGTTCTCAATGGATACCAATATATAAATTCTGTTTTCTAGAGAGGCTGGTTTGAAATGTGAATACATTGATGGTGGGTCACGTTCGGCACCAGGACTGGACTACGAACAATGTCGCGAAGACGGCGAACCTATTGAACTTCCAGATTCACACGCTTGGAATATCGTCTGGATCGACAACAGGCCATACCAGTGTGATTGTACCTGGGCATCAGGGAGTACTGGTACGGAATCAACATTAGCAAATTAAACATTTATGATTGATGAATTCGATACAATATACTATACCATTTGAATATTATTATTATATAAGGTCATTTGTAATACCGTTGAAATTAGAATTACGACAGAAGAGTGATAAGGGGTTGACGATGATGCCGTTGGGTTTTGGGTCTGGTTAACAAACCTCTTTTAAACGTGTTCATGAAAATAAGCTAAACTGAACAGTGTTTAATGTCACTGGTTTTTGTTTGTGGGTTCAACCTATAAACAAACCCTACCAGGTTCTAGATATATTATTATATTCCTATCCATCATTAATTGTATATCTTACATCAGGAATATTACAAAAACAAAATTTGTGTTGATCTTAAAAGAGAAACTAGGCTTGTACGCATTTTATTTAAATATTTAAAATCACATTCGATTTCAAAATGAAAAGGGAATTAATGAAAATTATCTTTACAGACAAAGATTCTTCCGGAAAACACAAGTTCGAACACAAATGGATGGAATCAATGTTTATAGCAAATCCAATATCATTTACGTCAAGCCACTTACCACGTGATAGCAACAACCAGGCCTATATGTTGAAAGAGCAGATTATTGAGTGCCCATTCAAAAATTTTGATACTTGGAATTCCACAGTGTGCTGGAGTTCCCTTGGATTGGCAACGGGCATACAGTTATTAAGTCACTCAACCGGTGTGATTGAATCTAATGATAACTTGGTTAAGATAAAAATACGTAACCGGCATGCAATGAAATATACAGGTTCACTGAAGGAGGTAGTCAGTGAAGAGAAGTACAAAGACCGTGTGATATATTTTACCAAGGATGATGTGACAACATTTTATGTTCGTTTGCCATTCAAAGGTAATTTTAATCTGATTATTTCTGGGAATCTTATCAATGCTTCTCCAGAGGTCGTCACTTCTTCTGACTCCAAGGAACTCTTTGCGTACAAGATATGTGGGGGCGGAAGAAGCCGAAAGCCATTTGCTGACTGTGAGTTGGCCGGAGTGTGCTACGGCCCTTCCGTTGCATTTCTTGAAGCAGGATTCCTACCCGTATCACATATTGGTGGTCCTTTTCTTAAGTGCGTTAATGGAAAAGTGTCTATAGAGGTGGCACTTGTGGAAAATGGACAGCTGATTGCGAATCTAACCCGAATCGGTAAGGAAGACCAATTACTAGACAGATATGTCTACGGTGAATGGCTGATGGATAAAATAGTGTACCACATCCAATGCCCAACACCAGGCAAATACAGATTTGCAGTTTCATTTAAATCTGATACTACAGTAGATGATAACCAATATTTGCTGGGGTTACAGTATGTAGTCAAATGTAAAGAAAAGTATGCACGCAAAGAGCCTTATCCACCTGCCGGGTCAGGACAATATGGACCAAACAAACATTTTTTTAAAGGAGGTTTTGAAATACTTGGCATACCAACTTCTACCATTAAAACAGTTGATGGTCGCGGTACACTCAGAATTCGATTTCCATCTAAACGCAATATTAAACTAACTCATACAATAAAACACACTGGTGATCATGAACACCATTTGTCACAAAATATGTTATGCGCCGAAACAAAGACCGATTCCAGAATGAAATCGACAGAGGTTAACTACAAGATTGTAGTACCAATGGAAGGCAACTTTCTATTACAACTCTTCGCCGGAAAATCTCGAAAAAAAAGCCTTCCATGTATAGGCCAATGGCTCATTCAGTGTGATAGACCATACTTAGGCGACCTATACCCATCACATAAGGGTGTTTACGGCCTTACAGCACACGGCAAAAGTTCGTACCTTGTCGCACCAGAAGTGTCAACACTTACCAGTATTGACGGTACGTGTTGTTTAACAATACTGTGCCACAGATATTCCACAACTTCGTTTTCCTATACGTTGGAGAACGACGTAACTTCCGATTCGATGAAACGTTATGTGAACGGTGAAGTCCAGTTGAGAGGGACTACTGAAGGTCTTATCATATTCACGTTTAGACTCCCGAAAAAGGGTTTCTACAAGTTTAGTATCTTTTTGGGCAGTCTTGATGAGACCACCCTTCACATAGCTGGGTGCTGGCTGATAGATTGCCATAAAAAGTTTGACGGTGAATATTATCCTGAAGTGCCATATATTTGTGGACCCACTCATGTTTTTTTCAAAGAGAACTTCAAACTCTTGAAACACAAAAGAGGTAATTTATTCGCAAATGACGGCACTTGTTCATTATGTGTTCGTGTAACTAAATATAAAAAAAGGCATGTATTTCACGAACTTGAAGGTGATTTTTCCTCTCATAATCCATTTTCCTGTGTCTATGCAGACATTGATCATGTAAGCAATAATAATGGAGACAAGGTTCTGATGTATCACTTTCGTTTACCATCCCAAGGATACTATAAATTCACTCTGTATTCGGGACTACTCGGTCAAAATTCTGGCAAATTACTAGGCTGTTGGCTAATTGAATGTAAAAGAGCCTGGACTGGAAAATTCCTTCCCATTTTCCAGCAAATTTCTGGTCCACATGGAAAGTTTTATGAACATGGTTTAGAAGTTGTTTCACCTCGGCGTTCCACTCTGACAACAAGCTCTGGTGTGTGCACTTTGAATGTATTTGCAAGAGACTGTCGAAAACTTAACATAAGCTACGAGTTAGAGTCAGCTGACAGTACAGGGACACAACTACAACGTTGTGTTAGTCCACAATTATCATATAGTGACAATGGAAATGGAAAGTATACCATAAAATTCCGATTGATGCAAGTAGGTTTTTTCAAATTTACATTACTTGCAAGTGAGGATATTCCTATGTCGGTAGGTTGCTGGTTGGTGGAATGCGACGAACCATTTGTTGAATCTCCTTTTCCCAATATCAAAGGGATCGTTGGGCCAAACAAAAAATTCTTTGATTTAGGTCTTGAGGTAGTTTCTCCTACAAATCCGTATATGATAGCTGCTAACGGTACCTGCCAACTAGTGATGCAATCAATAAATTCTGCTGAAATTCTCTGTGATCTAAAGTTGGACGGTGTGGGCGATTCTTTGGCTAAAAATATCACATACAATGTTTCAACAGCGGGACAGACAAAAACCACGATCATTACTTTCAAGCTCTTCAGTGCTGGAGAGTATAGTTGTCAACTCTTTGTGTCTCTAAATGCTAATCTCACACAGATTCCTTGTGTCGGTACATGGATAGTTGAGTGCAAGAAGCCTCACGTGGAACAATGACGAGCACAGCGAAGAGATTAAGTAGAAAGGTACGTGGAAGCATAGCAAGTAAAAAAATATAGAGAAAGGCGGGTAATTCTGGGCCAAACTGCAGCACCGCAGAACACTAGTATTTTTCTGCCGAATTATCTACATACCACACATCTTACAGTATGTATGGGCCTACTGTGAGCACTAAACTAGTTCATGTACAGATTTTAGTTGTGTTTAATATAGGCCTACTGTAAAAGCTACAATTTATAGTTTAGGTATACAATAGAGACTACAATACAGTACTACAAATACATATAGCTTACATTGCAATTGATTATTTAATTTCATTTGTAATGTTCCAGTATGTCACAAAAATAATAATTGTTTAAATAATTAAATTTGCTCTATATCTTCATTTAAATTTGTATCATAGAGTTCCATACATACACTACATTTGTAAAGCTTTGTTTTAATAATTCAGTCAGTATATTCGTACCCTCATAATTAATTTTTTATAACAACATAACATTTGCACGTTAGGGGAAAATTAAAAATTAACTTTCAATTAAAATTTAATTTAAAATTCCCTCTTGTAGGCTTTGCTACATCAATTTCAAACAAGCCTTACAGCTCTGCTTATTTTTATAAATAGTCAGGCAGAGGCAGATCCATAAATTATTTGCCACGGTGGCAATTGAGGACTTTAGTTCAGAAGGGTGGATCCTATGGTCCAGAGAGGAAGGTTTTAGGGGGTGTTCCCTTACCTACTGCATGGTACAGGGGACCATGCCTCCCAGAATTTTCTGGGTTCTACCCATCTTAATCTCATATCAAAATGATTTCCCACTTAGTAGGTGATGAATTTAGCTTCTGCAAAGAAGGGGGGAGGGGGAAAGCACTTTTGCAAATCTGGATCCACCACTGTTTGGTAGGTCTGGCTCCATCACTTCCAATGAAGTTCATAAATTGTCATAAGGAGCAGCTAGCCTGATGTTGTAGTTATAGCCTTCAGGTTCATCATAGTTTGATAAGCACACTGATGGAAGACCTTCTCTTGTCTGATTGGCTAGAAAATTATAGTGTCGCAATTCTCCTCTCAACCTAAAAGTGATAAAATGTAATTACTGAATTATGTAAAAATACATCTTAAAATTGAAACCAGCCAACTGTGGGTCTATAAAAAAAAAATATATATATATAAACAACATTGTGTAATTTACCAAAGTATGAAATTAAATAATGTCATTTTACTGTAAATCAACACCATGTTAAATGAAGTCAGAGATAAATGAAAATGTTCGAGTCAATAAAATATTAAAATTCAGTATGTCACAAGAATAATAATTGTTTAAATAATTATTTGCTGTATATCTTCATTTAAATTTGTGTAATAATTTTGTGTAGAATTTTCTAGAATTAATTTATGTTGTTTTATAATGATTTTACACTAAAAGTTCATCACACTTCTGCTTGTTGGTTTTCGTGTGTTTTAAATTCCACTGACTATTGGAATATTCTGTATTTTGTAATCTGTTAATATGATTGCAATAAAGAGAATTATGATTTATGAATTATAAATAATTAAGAACTTGTAAATAACTTGAAATAAAACCAAAACTGTACCTTCTGTGTGTGACAGTTTCTAGTTCATCTTCTAAACTTTTGACATTTGGAATATTGGCAGTCACTAAGCCACCACCTTTGAAACAAAGGTATCTTACAGGATGTCTGAAAAGCAATGAAACGTTTAAAGGAGTTTAAAACAAAATTATGAGAAAGTGGGTACAACAAACAGAAGCAACCGCATTTAATTAAAAAAAAGGGAGATCTGGTTTAATGATATCTCCTTACTCATGTTATTCTTGTCCGGGGCCGAAAAAAAACGAAAAAAACAGAAAAAAAAGAAACAAAGATAAGGAAATTATTGATTTCCCAAAATGCCTCAGAGATTATTTCCAGGTGTCTATAAAACAAACATTTTTCGGGCCCCCTAGTGTAATGTAGTCACTTGATCAGGCACCATCCCCCTTCCCCGTTTTTGGACATCCCTAAAACTACCCCTAATTATATGTTGTTCTGCATAATGATACTCATGGCAAGCTACCGGAAGCTTTGCACCCCTCCTTCCTCATCAGACAAATCCTTGCAACACAACTGACCTCAACTTGGTCTGTTTCATTCTCTGATCATTACATATTTGTGAGGTATCGTGACAAAATGAGTCTAGTGGTATGCCAGGTCATTTTGATATACTGTATGTAGGAAAATATATCTGAAGTGATATTTTGACAAAAATAGGGTTTCAATGTTTCTGATAAGTTTAATTTATTGTTTCATGGTAGCAAAGGTTCTGAGTTAAGTTACCTAATGTGTTTTTGAGGCACATATTGTGATAAGAAAACCAACACAAAATTTTTCAATTGTTTATCTATCTGAATTTGAAAATGATCTTACTCCAGCTCTGCTCAACCTAGGAACCTAATTCAAAGACTAAAATGAAGCTTTTTTTATGTAGTCATCTACCTTATTATATCAATAACTCATTTTTCATTTTTTGTAACACAAGACTCATTTTGTCATGACGCTCACATTTTCTCTAACACACTTGTATTGTTATGGTTTTATTTCATTATCATTTGTTCATTTATTATTATTATTATTATTATTATTATTATTATTATTATTATTGTTATTATTATTATTATTCCTACCTGGCATATGAATCCCAAAGTTTTCTCTGCATTCTTTGATCCCACAGACAAACCATGCCTTCCATTCCGCCACTTAAAACTTTCCACTCATCGACCTGTACTTGAGTAATAGCGCCCCCATGTCCAGATAGCTGCACTACAGGTTGATTACTCTTTAGTCGAAAATCAAACAACCTAACTCTAAAAGGTCAACAATAGAGAAATTAAAAAGGATTAAAATTTACAATGTGTTTGCTGAGTATAAAATATTTAAATATTTTTAATAAACATGACCGTAATATGTTGATAACAACAATATGACATCAATAATGATAACGCCACCTGAGAATGAAAATAATATTGTCTCAGATGTCGCCATGAGAGCAATACTGATAACGTCACCTGAGACTTTAATAATGTATCAACTGTCACTATGACAGCAAGAGTGACAACCATACCATGTCAGTAGTAGTAATAATACCAATACAATAGCAATATTAAAAACACCAGATGACAACAATAGGGATAGTAAAAACATAACATTCAACAAAAAACAGACAACTCTTGTCTCACGTCAAGAGAAAAATTGTTGGCGTCTTATTTTGAAAGATAAATAAAGCTCAAAACATTGACAATAATGGCCTCTATGTAAGTCTATATTGGTTGCATCAGAAGTGAACGTTCCTGGAATAATCTGAAAAATAATGATAGAGCCACCAATGTTTGGGACGTTTTTCTGTTATTTATAATGTAGAATATCCTGAGATGCAGACAACAATTCATGTGAACAATAAGCAGGGTGAAGTCTAAGGTAGTATGATAAACTAATTGAGAAAGAAAGAAATGAAGTGAGAAAATGAGATTTGACAGCAGAGGGAAAACAGTTAAGAGGATGATCAGATAACTGGGTGAAACTACAGATGGTATGAAGAAGGAAGAACCTTTGTCAAGTTTGGAATAAAGTGATGCTAAAGCTTGAAAAGGAAGCTGAATCTTAAAGCCAGGCTCAGGAGGAAAATACCTTTTTTGATAGGTTATACAACTGATTTTTCCATGTTTAGCAAAGATCCCTTATTAGGGCACATACACCCACACAAATGGATATGTACATACTTAAATAAATTCCCATTCAAATCAGTGGAAATGTGGAACACAAGACAAAAATATTGGGAAAAGTTGTTAATGTATAATTGTGATAATGTATAGATCTTAGGTTAGCAAAACATTGGTTATAGAATTCAATGAACAACACATACAAGTCATGACAATTACCCTACATCTTACCGTTTATCTTTACAACCTGTAACAAGCATACTCTGCAAGGCATCGTCACTATGGAGACATGTGACATCCCAACTATGACCTCGGAACACATGCTTCACATTTTTGGTCTCAATGTCAAATAATTTCACTGTGAAACTTTCTTGAAAACCGGCAGCACCAAAGCCACAAGCAATGTGATCAGATATGACCTCCATACAAGTTGGTGTTGACCCTACAAATGTGTGAACTAGGCTCAAATACCTGGGCCCTGGAGCAGGCTTATAAATGTACAGACCATTTGCAGTTGACACGGAAACATAACTGCCTTTTTGCTTCTTATTAGGAACTTGAAATATTTTCACATTATCAATCTGAAAAGTTTATAGTTGTTAAAGTTAGAAAACAGACAAATGTAGATCAATTTTGGGATAATTAACAGGGAATGGGTTGCAGAAAGTCTCTAAGTGATTCCACAGGCCATGTGTTATAGGAAGCCTCCAGATAAAGTCCATACCCCACAGGTGAAGGGAAGACTAGGGGATTCTGTAGTTTAGCCTCCTTAGTTATTCCACAGGTTAGCAGAAGTACTGAAGGAAGACTCCAGGTAGATTTCTCAGGCCACAGGCTAGAAGCCTCATTAGCTCAATTATCTCACTATATTAATTGGATTAACACATTATCAAGGATAAGTACTGAGTGTTTAACACTGGTGTCCTTGGATTCAATTATAGGTAAATGGATTAATTGCCTTTTTTATGAGGTTTTAATTGTTATTTACCGCCGAAAGTGCGGTATTCTAACGTTAGTTTAAGGAGGGCTGGTCGGCCTAATGTGTAGTAGTTTCCACAGGGTTAGGAAGGTTTCTAGTGTGATCTCACAAGCCACATGGGATTAAAGAGGCGTGAAGGTGGAGGGTGTCAAAGATATCATAGATTAGAGTACAGACCCTATTATATATCATGTTGATGGTTAAAGAGAATCTCTGTGGGATTTCGCCTAGAAATTTGAAGGGCATTTCCATAACCCCTGGTATTTTGAAGCCTCTCAATGGATACAATATCACTATCTCATTAAACTTACGTATTTATCCAGCGTAATGCAGTCTTGCATGAACCAATTTCCTGAGTTGTCTGCTGCTTCTATTCTCAATTCTTTCCCAGAGGCACTCACAACTTGGGCATCATCAGTTGCTATGGACACACATTGGATGCCATCTTGGTGGTAATGGTGAATGGGGTCACCTCCATGCTGTGTGCTCCAGATGTCCACATCACCTTCAACAATTACAAATGAATATCAATGTATTTCAATATTTTAAAATTAATATCATATCATTAATATTATATCAAGTTTTTACTACATTTGTAGATGAGATTGGCCCTTCTACATCCTAGATAGCCAGCTACAAAAGTAAGTAGTAAACATCAACTCAATCTAGTGCATCAAGGCTTTGTGCAGAATACACATAGGACCTGTCTCTTATACACATCTAGATGTGTATAAGAGACAGTACATACATATATATATATACAATAAAATCACCATTGTTGTAGGTTGCAACCGAAATAACTGAATTAACAGCCACATGATTGACACTTGGCCTGTCAGCATTCTTGAGTCCCATGTTGTCATAGCAACTACAAAGCATAGTTTCTTCTTCGACTTGCCTGTTTACTTTCCACAGCTTTACACTACCATTTGAAAATCTAGAAAAAACATAAATGTTGATATACATAAACTGTAGATAATTTGGTGACCTAAATGATGGGTATGAGGATATAGAATAAGATGATATTGATGGTAATATTGAGCTGACAATAAATGCAATTAACTGTAGTAACAAGAGTGGAAACTGAGGAATTAAATGAAAAAAATTCTAATTCAATGCATGTAATTCTAAAACTAGACATTTTACACTAATTTGCCATGCAAATGACTACACATTTCAGATAGTCCAAATTTGAGCATTTGGGTGCATACTAATTCATTGCAAACCATGCATATGTAATATTTTATTATGCCGATTGAGTAACCTAAAACATATACAGTAAAAATTCAAGTTGAGAGTCTACATAACGAATGCGCATGTGATTTGTAATTTCAAAAATGGGATATTGTGTAACTGAGCATGCTAAATCAGTTCTCACATTATATAAAATTGATAAACTTCTCCTTTATGTGATATAATAATCATAATCTAATACTCTATAAAGAAAATAAAATAGACACATATAATTTTAAATTATGGATGGTCCACACACACATTTTGCAAAATACATGTCTTCTACATGATATAACTAAGATGTAAAGTCCTCTGCACTATACCGTACATGAATGTACCGATAGAGTGGTAAAGATACTTGAGATTTTAGTACATCTTACCCAGCAATAATAGCAATATCGCATGAACTGACAGCACAGAGAACTCCACCAGTGATATGTTCAAGCGTTGTCACTCGACCAATACGACCCTAGAAATTCAATGATGAAAATATCAATTTTAAACTGGCATAAAATTTTATACTGCAATTTCTCAACTAGAACATGTTTGCATAGCTGTCAGTTGTACATATATATTCAAGAAGTGAATGGTGCTGTGGTACAGGAACAGTAAGTAATATGAGGCATGTTGTGGCAAAATGGCTAAGTTTTAGCAAAAAATGAAATTCAAGTTATTGGTATTTTCAGATACCTATGTGATCTTAAATGAGAGGTAATTCATTGAAATTGGACATTTCAAGCCTAAGTTATTGGAAAGTGAAAAAATAGAACTCTTAGAGTCAAGATAAACATGATTTTGAGTAATTGCCTTCCACAGTTATTTGAGCATACATTGTTTAATAGAATTAACTATCAAAATAACTTTAATTAAAGATTTGTTGACCACTTCCTCAACTAATACTTTGGGACATAATTAATAAGACATTAAACTGTTGATCTATATTGAAAAACAAATTTGGATTTTTTTGCAATTTTCTTAGCTCCCATTTTTATAATTTATTTACTCAATGCTGGCCTGTGCGACAACTTAACCATATCGCCATGACATGCCTCATATATGCATCTGTTAATAAGAGAAGAAAAATATTTTCAAATTGAAAATAAATAACTTATATAACTTCAAATATTGATTTATACCTTCCAATTGTTGATTAACAAATCCCTTTGCATTAATCCATCCCTGACTGCCAGTTTCCAACTTGCTTCACTATCAATAGTGACATCAGTAGAAAAACCCAGAGCTTTATAGAATGGAAACCATAGCAACTGATCATCAGCCAAACTCCTCCAACTTGAACTGACCTAGAGAGATGGTAACAAGAATGTAAACAGTGATGTGTTCAGCAATGGGAAATTGGGTACACTGTAGGTGACGGGACTTTGGAAGTCATATGGCGCAATAACTATGGGTCATGGAGTCAAGAGATGGAAAACTGTTGAGGCCTAAATAAAAGCTTCACAGTAACCCTAATTTTGGGTTACTCGCTTATAATTGCACTTAGTGTGTGCCATACCTAATTTAATTGGTGTCCCATACTTGATTTCTTTTTTTTTTTATCTCTAAATATCTCTAAATTAGGTTTCTCGTTGGTGGTGCTGTCCAGAATGAGAAAAAATAATAAGGGACTTGTGGCAAGTCTAACTTCACAGTATAATGAACCACCCCAGGGCACCTTTGGACAGATGGCTTGGTGCTTCCCACCCTGAAAGTGGCCTGGTGATAAGCATTCACAATTCATTTCATTTAATTTCAAATAACATTTATTTTCTCCAAAAAAGTAAATGAACAGGTGATTCACAATAATTATAAAAGAGAAAAAATTTGAAAAGGTCAAAACCAAAAAAGCCACAAAGCTTGTAGAAGGTTTGCCAGAAAAAAAAATACATGAAATGGATAACAGAAAAAAAAACAACAGATCAGACAGGAAAAAAAAAAAAGGTTACAGAACAAGTAAAAATAAAAAGTATAGAAAGCGATCGTTATCTATTTTTATGATTATAGCTGGATATAAATTTATATTTACTCATAAATAATAATTACTGTAGGTAATAACTACCATTTCATTACTAGTCAATTCCATTAGGTAAGGGGTGCGGTAGTTTTTATTACTACTTAACCTGCGCATGCCAAATTAAGTGTACATAGGGTAACTACTGAATCTCTGCCTACGTGGCTAATGCAAGCAGTGCAATTTTACTGTCACGGATCAAATTTGCTAATGTAGACAGACGGGTTTGCTGTTTAATATTTGGGGTATAGTAAAACTAATACAACATAGTTTTATTTCGGTTACAATTGTACTTCTCTCATTTTTGGATGATTGGGGGGTAGTCCCAATTATCCTACACTTCTGGAAGTAGAATTGACGACTCAACTATATAGAGTATGTGTATTCAGTCCTGTTGTTGATTTCATTTGGTTTTGGTGTCTCAGAACTTTTATCAACTCATTTTAAACATTGTGCTAATAAGAATTTGTTTATGATTGATTAATAGTGTTTTTTTTCTACCACATGCAAGTGAATTCTCCTCAACTACCAGCCCACAGTATTTACTTGCGTGCAAACAATAAAACAACGTTAGATTACTGAGCTCTTTACACACACAACTGGTAGCTGAGCCTAAACCCTCAAGTGCAGCAAAGCTTTACCTGAGCACAATTGCAAAGATCCTGCATACTCAGATACTGGAAAATCTTTATTCCAAGTTCCCGTGGGATTTCTATATCAAAAAATGGTATGTCGTTGATTTCATCCTGAAAAAAAAAAATGTTGTATACATATATACATATATATATATATCTGTCTCTTATACACATCTCTATGGCAGCCGCGGGTCCCCGGGGACCCAGCCCGAATCAAATTGTAAAAAAGAAGCTAAGAAGTATAAAGTGCATAATCAAAATAATAAATGAGTTAAACATGCAGTGGTGACGTTAGCAGTGTCAGGGGGAAAGTTCCTCCTGTTGAAAAAGCCTGGATCACCATCATCTGACACCACAGTGAGATTGTTGAACTAAAAATATTGCAGATTTTATTTATTTAGTTTTATATTTATTCAGGTATAAAACATGCAACCTGAAAGATGAAAACGTTGAACTTGCAACATTTACACAATTTATTAAAATAAACTCTTAATTACCAACTAATTTGTAATAAAAATAACATCAACAAATTGTCACTAAAAGCCCCATATTTCAATTATTATGAATATAATTTTTAAAAAATATATAATTGTTATCATTGAGTTAATATAAATAATTAGGCTAATTAAAATTTAATTCCAAGTTATAACCGAGTCATGCCATTCACAATGGACTTCCTGTTCCTAGAGAAAGAAAATCATTCCTCCTGGATCCCCAGTACGGTGTGTATTAATCCTACTTTTCATATTCCCTAGTAAAGTCAAAGTGCTTAAAAATGGTTATATTATTAGATTAAGCTTAGCTTATACAGTAATTCTCGTTTAAGGAATCCAGATATTGATGTTTTTAGTGATAATCTCTCTATCTTCTGTAACTGTGTTAGAAATATTTTACATATTAGGCATACTTTATTGGATATTATTATTATCATTATTATTAAATTAGTACTTATGAGTACTATTATTATTATAGACGAGTCGAGTGGCCAAGCGCTAAGGCAGGGGCGCTGCTAACTACAGCCTTAACATCGGCGCTGGTTCCAGCCGCTGCTTGCCCGTGGTTCGGTTGATAGAACCAAGTCTTCTTGGATAAGAACATAAAATGGAGGTCCAGTGTATACATCTGGCTCGTGTGCACTTTAAAGAACCCATTGCATCTTTAGGAAGAGTAGGGGGTTACCTCAATGTTGTGGTTCATTTCAGCCCGTCGTTGTGGAATGATGTGAACATGTGGCTACCATGAAGTGCCTCTTTACGGCTGCTAGGTAGTCATGGACCACGCCCCGACGAAATTTAGCACAATGACGCTGCAAGTTATGGGTTATACTCCTACCATTACCTTTAATTATTAGTATATATTTTTGTATTTGTATTCTACACATTTACAATTTTTATGTATTTGTTTGTTTGTACTCCCACCAGTAAGTGGCAAATTTTATGTTTGCCGTTGGTTGGGATAATAAATAAATAAGTAATTTTTAAACAGATAAACAAGTAGCATTTAAGCAACAAAGATTCACCGTACCAAATCTGCTATAAGTGCTTCTAAAAGTCCAGTTGACTTCACAGCTTCCTCACTATTTAGCTTTTTCCTCTTCCTAGTATTAACACCATGGCAGTTGACAGCTTCACTAGTTGTATTGCAAATGCCATGAAGCTCATCATTACCTTTATCGAAAGTTCGTTTTCCCTCCAGTAAGTTGTCAACTCTAACGCAGGGTGTATATTTTGTGAATGACTTGTCTGATTTTCTTTGCGAAATGAGCACATCTTCCTTGCTTTCAAGATTTGATTTGCTTGGAGAATTTTGAAGTAGATTATTTTCGTTAAGTTCTCTTTGCCAAGACTCTCTGAATTTTTTCAAATCATCCATTATACATTTTCTTTGAATTACGTCTTTTCTTCCCTGATAAAATAAGAAATAACTACGTAACTTTTATAATACAAAATTGAGCAAAACTTATCACCAACACTTTCTGAATTGTTTTCATAATCATACATTCTCTGTATTCTTTGAATTGTTTTTTTCTCTTCCTGATAAAATAAAAACAATTACTGCATTTATACGAAATAAACATCCCGGGACGTTTACTTCATTTATTTATTATTCAAATATATACGGTATGTAACTTTTACAATACAAAATTGCACAAACGAAATAATGATGGCAAGGAGAGCAACCTTAGCATTAAGAAGTAAAAGCAGGAAAATACTTTCTTTTTACCAATATTCACCTTTTTAATTTTCTACATATTTGCTGATTCCTTGGTAAAGCGAGTCAAGTGGCTGAGCGGTAATGCAGGGGAGCTGCTAACAACAGCCTTAACATTGGCGCTAGTTCCAGTCGCTCCTTGCGACTGGAACAAAATACCAAAATGCGACTGGAGCAAAATACCAAAATGCTATCTAGGAAGAGAAAGACAATAATGTTCTCAACAAATAAATCAAAATTGTGAACATTCTTTTTTCTGGTACTACGGATTAACCCAAACCACCAACCCAGCCAGCAACCAACTTGGATCAACAAAACCAACTCAGCCCAGCAGTCAACTGAGACCAAACCAACTTTGACCCAAAACTAGTTTTGTGTGTTAAGTAAGTGTCACTTCAGTCATCACTACAGTAGATTCAATTCAAATCAAATGTAGAATGAAAACAAAATATTGTTGGAAACTGCAGGTGGATGTAAGTTAAAATTAAGATACAAATTAGTTCAAGCAAAGCTTAACCTCCCTACTCAGGCCTAGGTAGGTACGCCTAGGCTAGGCCCTATCCTACCTAACTAGCTACTACTCTAGGCCACATGCCTACCTAAAAGAAAGGATGGGTCTACCTAGCCTTACAGTCAGTATAGGCTACTACTAGGGGCCTAGTACCTAGGCCTAGCTAGGAGGAGGTCCTTCCTAGCTAGCCTAGTAAGTTAGAAGGGCAGTCTTATAATAACGCAGGGCCATCATTATAAATAGCGCAGAATATTAGTCCCAGGTTTAAAATAAAATAGGACTAATTAAAAAAATAACTTCAAATTCTAAACTTACCACGAAATAAAATTGCCGAAACCACACTGTATGTTTTACCTACTAATATTTTTATTTTTGTTTATGTTTATAAGCTAGCGCCCTCTATGCTCAACAATGGCCGTATTCGAAAGTCGTTCTTCGTTAAACCACGCCCACCTGCACAGCGCAGCGGTATCCTTCTCAAACGAAGACGACCAGTCGAATAGATTTTAAATACTCGACAAAAACAAAATGGCTGTATAGTGACCGCGATACACGTTGCGTAATCAAGATTGCTTCAACTTGTGGTAGTATGGGTTTTTCGTTAAAAAAAATATTTTCATACAGTTTTTGAATTCTGTTAGCCTACAATTATTTTTTGACTCCATGTGGGTAAATATTATAATTTTATTTTATGATTTAACGCAAATGTTGTTTATAAACTAAGAAATCGGCCATGTTTTTTTTTTTGGTCACGTGGATAACTTAACGCTGATTAACGCACTCTGGTTTAATTTTCGTTGTCAACGAAGTATTAGTAACGAACCAGTCGAATAAAATAATACTCAACGAAAATTCGTACTCAACGAAATGAACCAGTCGAATAAGCCCAATAATTAAAGCGCACGTGTCAGTTAAAAAAAAAAAAAATCATAATTTGACTTTAAACAGTTCTAGGTTATTTGCTTTAAATATCAAAAATTGTCATTGTGCCAGACATGACAACATCTCGCCTTTAATCCCCAATTAACACAAAATGTCATTATCCTTTAAAAAAAAATTAAATTTTTCCCATTTTCCCCGTTAAATAAATCTAGGCTTCCCGCCGGGGGGGGGGGGGGGTGT
>NW_022686322.1:3767836-3798982 GCF_011630105.1 Anneissia japonica
TATATATATATATTTATATATATATATATACTGATATCAAGCTATTGCTGATTGTTGTTTATTTCAGTATGCTTTCAATATATATATATATTTTACATATGTATATATATACACATATATATATATACACATATACATATATATATATATACAAAAACACATATATATTTATTTATTTATTTATATATGTATATATATATATATATCACAAATATATTATGGTAATAACCATTAACAGCATATGGCAATTGCATATATCTAGCTCTATCACACGTTTTCGTTTTACAGTACAGATCGGTTATTATTATATTAATATGTATGCTAAAAAGCTAAAATAATGGAAAATGGCAGCCATTTTAAATTGTAATAGCTCAAAAATGTGTACAATATTTAGTTAACTGTTGTTGTCATTGTTATGAGTGAATTTCCAATTGAATACTGCATTTTAATGACATAAACTTACAGTATTAGTGAACATTTTAGGAAAAAATGGCGGCCATTTTGAAAAGGCCCCACTTACGTATGAAAAAAAAAATGTTGCACTTATTCTTTTGATTTATCTATGGTTACTCTACATCATATCCAATTTTTTAAAAATATAGCAAAAAAAATGCAACCAACCAAAGTTTGCTGGACTTGCTCTTAGGCCTATCACAAAATGAATCCTTATAAATCAAAAACTTATGGGCTAGGTGGCATGCCTATATTAATTATTATAGCCTATCACAACGGCATGATTATGCTTTCATTTTCATTTTTGTCAAAATATACTTTCCATCTAATAAATTTCATATTAGATTAATTACTGTAGGCCTGTTACTAATGATCATATTGGAAATTTGAATAAGAAAATAATATGTCGTCGATTAACGGACGGAAAGTATGATGATAGGCTGTAGCCTAGGCCTACAGCTAGCAGTAGACCGTACCGTACCTGAGTTACCCCTGGTATAAATTTTTATAAAGGTATTTGCAGCAAAATGTCTCTGAAAACTATTTTCGATTTGATTTTTGTTGGAAGGTAACAGCTTTCTTTATCATTAAAGTAAGCTTTTAATGATTTTTCCCAATCTTTGGAAATCTGATGACAAGACAATAAAGACTTTAACATCGCCCTCTACCAAATTCACTCGCATCATTTTTCAAGCAATAGATATGACGTAATTATTTCGCGCACTGATTGGTGAATAGTGGTCAACGCCCCTTATTGATAATTAGCATCAAGGTTAGGTAAACCTGGAGGCCTGGCGTTGCGCCATCATGTGAAAGTTGCTTTGCTTGTTGTGTTCGGTGAATGTACGGACCTCGGTGGCCTTTAGAACATTTCTTTTTCTTGAATTAGAGACAATTACGGTAAGATTTAATTAATGATAAGTATAAAGATATATGATATTTAATTAGTTGTTAAATTAATAAAAAAAAAGATCAAGATACATGTAAAATTTTTTAAAAATGACGTGATCTTTTACGTGGGCCAACCAGGTTAGTCCACACCGCGATACTGATACTGTGACTGTGTATCGAATGACTCAGGAGTGCAGACGTAAGCTGTTTTCCAGGGGATTGATTGCACCACAGTTTCGTCAGCTTAGCATAGCCTATATATGAAGGAATTTGTAGTGGTTACCGAAAGCACTACACTTACTGCACTCCAGCAACAACACTTCTCAGGGAAAAGACGGCTAGGCCTGGGTTGTATGGGATTGAATTTGCTTGTGATCTGTTGAATATACGGTAAAGTACAGCATAGAAACTTCACTAAAGTTATCTAGGAGGGGGACAGTGTTATACTCTAGGTCTAGGCTAGGCCTAATCTAGTCCTATACCTTTTCAGGGGCGGATCTAGGATGAAATTTGGGGGTGGGGGCATCACTCGGTGCGGCCACTCGGTGCGAAGCACCGAGGGTGGGGTGCCCCTCCTAATATTAGGAAATTTTTTGAGAAAAGTAACACTAAGACAGTCGTACACGGCATTCTAATCTAAAGGATTAGATCGTGTTGCTAAATTGCTATGGAGTCGTGATAAATATATTTGATAATTCGTAAACATGTTTTCTGCCAAATGACTCTAATGACTGTTGTAGGTGCGATATATTATTATATATTATTATGTTGCATATTATGTTGTCATTAATTGATTATATCAAAGAGTATAAATAGAACAAGAGAGCCAACAACGCTCATTGAGAGCGTAAAAAAACGATACGCCCTACGCAGCTAGTGTAGGACGCCAACTAACGCTTGTATGTGTTTTATTACCCAGTACTCCACCGTGCACGTTCGGCTTATCTGTTTATCTGTTCTCCACAAGATATAGTACTTTTGTAGAGGGCGGTATTTGCGCTTGTATAAAGCTGACCTAAAGTAGATCTATGTAAACATAAGATGATAAACATAGTGTAGGGCCTATGATAGTTGCATGGAGGAAATTTTTCCCCTCCATGATAGTTGAAAGAATTTATACATACAATGCTGTGCAAATAACAATATGTGTAAGAAAAACATAATATAATGCTTGCAATAGATATTGGAGAAACCTATTTTTAATACTTTACACAAACAGCGAGTTTATTATACAAATGAATTATTATTATTAATATTATTATTATTATTCATTATTATTATTATTATTATTAAAAATATATTTATCATCATCATCATCATCATTATGTTTTTAGCCATTATAAATTCTCATTCCTTCTTATGCAGTTTACACAATCAAACTAATATGAATGCAAAGGTGGTCAGTATATAAGAGAGCAATATATTTTATTTGTGCCATCAAACAATTATATAGTAAATATAATATATAAGCTATAACAATATTAATAACAACAATGACAATATTAATAACTTACGAGTAGTCATGCTCTTCTATCCATTTTTTTCCATTTTATTTATCAAATATGATATTCAAAAAATATTAATGATAATATTAATAGTTACAATTATAATATTTTCAGATTCAATTAGCATCAATCTGTCTGCATATATAGCATATATTCAACATAGCTTTATCAATGCTCTTAAATTCATTTTTTTAAATTTTCAAATATATTTTAAACATATTAATTGTAATAAATCAGTCGTGGGTTTGATTCCTATCTGAAACAACCGTGATTTTTTATCAAGTATTTGAATTGTACTGAGCATTTAGTACTATATAACACGTCATGTGGGCAAACATCATTTCGTGAAATTTTATTGGAGGAAATAATAAAATTCTAGTGTAGTACTTTAATAAACATCCAATAATGGTTTCAAGCATTAGCCACATATCGTGTATGCAAAAATTCATAACCAAGGTTTTGGAAAATCAAATTTGCTTGTTTACAAACTTTTTTACAACGATTTTTAATAATAAAAATTATGATAATAATAGTAATAATAATAATAATAATAATAAACAATAATAATAACAATAATGATAATAATAATAATAATAATAATAATAATAATAATAATAATAATAATAATAATAATAAAAATAATAATTGTTATTATTATAAACCAGCGTACTATGCGGTTAGACTCTTATAACTTATGCAAGAGTAAGTCAATTGAGAGAGCAGCTTAGCAGTCGGCTAATACTACTTTAGTCGGCTTTGTACTCACCGCTCTTTTTCTTTAGGGAAATGAAAGAAGGAGCAATTTGGGGTTTTTTGGCTGTTATTATAACAATTAAAAGCTGAACACCTTAATGCCATACTGCTAGCTGTACGTCTGCACACGCGCATTGAACCGCTCATGCGTGACGTTCACCCGCGTATATGTTATACGTGCACAGAGTTTTAAAAGTTTTCTACTTACTGAGTTCATAGCGGGCGTGCTTCGATCGTGCTCTATGGTAAAAAATTAATATACAACCGTTAGTGGGCGTCCTACACAGGTGTGACGTTTTTACGAACGGGACTTTGCTCTCTTGTTCTATTTATACTCTTTGATTATATGCTCATAAATAAAATTCGCAAATACCAATGTACAGTAACTATACCAAAAGATTGTACTTTTATTTTATCATTTAGTGACCACATGTTCACCACGAGCCTTGTTGATGCGCGCCAGCGTAATCAACAAAAACCAACACCAACTTAAGTACTATAGTAATAAATAATAAATAGGCCTAGATATGATCTTTTCTCTTTTTTCTTTGTTCTCTATCTCCCCCCCCCCCCCCCTCTCTCTCTCTCTCTCCCTTTTTTTTTTGGGCCTCCCCTGGATCCACCCCTGCTTTTAAAGGTAGGCCTAGCCTCACTACAGCCTATGTTGTTGTACTAACTAAAGTCTATAAAAGTATCCAATGATGATTTTACCATCATTTTGAGACAAAAAATTTTGCCCTCCTAGCTAGGCCTAGGCCTAGTGATATTCCTTTGGTTGTTAAAATGAAGCATAGGCCTAAGTATACATACTGTTCCAATGTAATATTTTCTGCATAATATTCAAGTTTATAAAATAATAATTATTGGTATTTATTTAAATAAATTTGTGCAGTAATATTTTCATAAAATTAGTACCAAAAATTTTACAATTTTTAGTTGGAAAACAGTTGCATTGGAAAGAATATTAATTATCTAGACGTCATCAATGTCATATAAAAACCAGACAAAAAATATGCTCTATTTATTGGATACGTATTACCATGTAAAACACACTCATGCAAATATAAGTTTTTTATATTAAAAAATGCAACAATTAAATATTTTCCTTATATCTTAGCCCTCCTCAAGCTGTTTTATTATTTTAAAGAATATTGCTGCCATAGCAATATTTAAATGAAGTTATTGACTCTCATTCACTGCTCTAGGGTAATGAAAGCGTCATGTATACTATGCAACAATGCCGTTCGTTTATATAGATTACAGATTGTAGTATTGCAGTGAAGCATGGTCCTATTCATCTCACAGCTAGGCTATGGGTGAAATGAAATAGGAATTAGATATCAAGGATAATTTGTTTGATTGTATCCTAATGGAAAATACATCAGAAAATGAAAGGTTTCAAAATATGATTAATAGGAAGTATTACCTGACACTACAGAAACTATCTCTTGTGAATGAAACAATTCAGGTATTTTTTTTAAAAACCTGTACTTAATTTTAGATTTGAACAATAATATTCTTGTGTAAATATTGTTTTGTGTTAAATGCAAAACATCTTTTTTGTTCTGTTTTTTTTTAATACCTGCAACTAGAAAATATTTTGTTATATATTATACTGCACAAGCATATTAAAGCCCCATTCCTGGCAAAACTTCATTTTTAAAGAAAAATCTGATTTCTATATACCGGTATGTTAGAAAAATTTATATTATGAAATTGCTAGTTTAACTGAATTTAGACAATTCCTAAACATGAAAAAAATGCAAAATAAGACTCAAATTTTATTTTTTGTTTCCCAATCCATTCAAAAAATAATAGAGGATGATTTTTTTTATGTTTCATTTTGCGATAGGTCTATCGAAATATTTTAGGCACCGGAAAAATTAGCCTAGCAACACCTCTATTTAGGTTCTGTTATCAGACATAAAAAATGGCCGACGTGTTAATTTCTGTTTCTGGTGTTATACATATATTATAATATTTTATTGGAATTATTTCAAACTTGTTAAAAAATATTAACTGAGATTTTAACAATTAAACAAACTTACCTCAAACCTAATTGATCGAACACAGTGTGCAAGATGCGCGGTACAAAAACTAATCTCATAGGGTGGGCACACTTTATTTATTGCTCACAATTGTATCGGTGATGTAAACAGGAACAGTAAAACAGATTAATTAATATTTTTATTTAATCATTGTGGGATGAATTAAAATATCTTATCATTAGAGTTCATGGCATTTGTGGGCAAGATAAAAAATAAAGAATGCGGCGGTTTCGCGAACGCTTGACTTCATAAAGTATACACAAAAAGCAACTGGCGAGAGCATTCCAGCTTGTGTGATCTGCAACCTCTGAATTTGCCTACACTAGTAACGAAAAAGTCGTGGAGAAAATGGTAATCTCCTATGAGAAATAGTCTCTACTTATCATTTTTTTTTCTCCTTTAGTGTAAATCTAAAATTCATGGCATTTTTTTTTTATGGTATATAAATAATTAGAGTAATGCATGCAAATTGTTCTGAAAAAAACTTTTTGAAAATGAAATTTTGCCAGGAATGGGGCTTTAATGTGCACTAAACTTTGGTCCCCAATGCAGTACACGTGAAACTAATTGTTAAATAGTAGTAAAAAAAAATACACTTGCTTGGAACAATTATGATCATTTTTATGCCCAAGGCAGTTCATGCAAATGAAAATAATTGTTAGGATACATAGTCAAAAATGTGTAAACAAATTGCCTAGTTAAAGTTGTCCAGGTTCAGGGTTGTACTGTAGCTGTAGAAAACTAGGGATTGGTGGTATACATTTTGAGGGTGGGTGGGTGATAACATAAACTCTAAGAGAGTGTTTTAACGATATGTGCAAGAGGGTTAATAAAGGTGGGTGGAGGGCTATGAAATTAGCTGTAGACTGGGTGGAAAACTTCAAAGTTGGGTGGCCCCGCCCAACTCCTCCTACCATAATTACATCCCTGAAGGCAGTACATGAAAATGAAAATAATTGTTAGGATACAAAGTCAAAAAAATGTATAAACAAATTGCCCAGTTCAAGTTGTTCACGTAAGGGCACTCATTACTACAAGGTTGAACATTCTCTTTTATTTTATTGATTTGAAAGTTAAACAAGCTTATTTTTCGCCTTTTAATATTCACAGTTTCTGGAATAAAATATGGAAAAAGGCAAACGTACAACCGCTGGAAGTGATGACTCCATCTACCGCATTCCCCCTTACTATTACGTTCATGTACTAGACCAAAACAGCAATGTGACTAGGGTGGAGATCGGACCCAGGACTTACATAAGACAGGATCACGAAAGGTTAGTACCTGTAATTCTTTAATAATTAATCAATAAGAAACAATTTCTTAACAAACATTTTGTACATTTCCTAATACTGGATTTTTAATAGAATCTGAAAACTCTCAAAGTGTTTAATTGTTCATATGCTTCTATTAAAGTGCTGTACTTATACTGTACATAACTGTATAATTCAGCTTTTGCTTATTTACAGTCTTTATTGAAGGTCTATGAAAAAGCATGGTATGTGAGTGATTGGCAAGAAAAGCATTCTCTCTATCTAACCTTTAATTAGCAAAGCATTTAACTTAATTTATAAAGCAAGTGATTTAATTGTTTAATTTGACGTTGGAGAATAATCCAGAACTCACAGTGTCATTGGGCTAAATTGCATACATACAATAATTATATAATTATAATAAAAATTATAATTATAATAATAATTATAATAATTATAATTATAATAATAATTATAATTATATAATTATAATAATTATATAATTGCATACATGATGCATGACCGTAAAGAGGCACTTACTGTATAGTAGCTTCATTTAAGTCCTTATCCGAGAAGACTGGGTTCTGCCAACTGAACCCTGGGCTAGGACTGGCTCGAACCAGTGATGATGTTAAGGCTGTAGTTAGCAGCATTCTTGCGTTACTGCTCAACCACTCAACTTGGTCACTCAACACAAACACTGTATCTTACAACAATTATTTCTTATATAAAATAATTATTTTTTGAAAGATTAAATTGAAAGAAAAATCATTACAAATATTTTGTTGGATTTTGAAACACAGGGTGATATTTGGGCCACAGAAGATGATTATGGTGCCACCAAGGAATTATTGCATCATTGAGAATCCCTCTCAGAAGGACAAAGACGGTGCTGTCGTACTGGACAAGCATGGACAGGTCAAACTCAACCACGCTGACCAGGAAATCCGTCTAGCTCAAGATCCATTTCCTCTGTTCCCTGGAGAGGTCCTGAAACAGGTACATAGTCCTTGAGAGGAATTGTGATCATGATTTTAATTAATTCCTTGTGGGAAAATAGATTGCAAATTTTGAAGTACTTTATTATGACAACGTTGTTATATTTTGTTCCAACAGGCAGTTAGTCCTCTGAAAGTTGTGCCAGCCAATTGCGCTCTTCGCCTGAGGGCTGTCTTGGACTATGAAGACCCCAGCGGAGAGAAGAGAGTTGCTGGCGATGAATGGCTCTTTGAAGGGCCTGGTACATATATCCCACGCAAGGAGGTAGTTGTAGACGAGACTGTCAGGGCAACTATCATCAAGCCCAACCAGGCTATTAAGCTACGTGCTCGCAAGGAGACCGAAGACCGTGAGGGTAATGCGAGGGTCACGGGGGAGGAATGGCTTGTTAAGAAAGTTGGTGCGTACTTGCCAGGCGCATACGAGGAGGTCGTTGATGTTGTGAATGCTTATGTGCTTACTGAGAAGGTTTGTGATAATTTATATTATAGTGATTGGTAACCATGGTAATGGTATACAACATGGAAAAGTATCTTATTTCCATGATTTAAAAGAAATAATTATGTTGAGGATTAGAAATAGAACTTTAAACTGATTGAGGAGAATGTACCTGTTACATTAATATTTTGCATGGGGTATGTAGAACATTAACATTTATGATATAAATTTGTGATAGTATCTAAATTTGATTAAAACAAATTGCTGTGTAGGCTAAATTACATAGAAATGTAGAAATATTAAAATATTATTGCTAAATTTCACAATTGTCAATACCACATATAGGTAAAGAACTTAGGCAATTCATCAAAAAACTGTAAATATAAATATAATAAATTTTGCACAACAAAAATGTTAGTTTTTATTTTCGCAATTGCAGTTTTAATTTTGTTTTCCTCACCAAAAAACGTATGTGAATGTGACACTAACTGTTGAGAGGAAGTGTGGTTGCATAAAGACATCCAAGTGAACCTTTATTCATCCTGTATTCGGGTCTGTATCACTGCAGTGTCAGAGGAAATTATCATTCTCAGGGTCACAATATTTATGGCCACATCCTGAACTGAAATTGAATTATGTGACAGATAGAAATTTTTTTAATTTTTTGCAAGTGTGAATGTGTGCTTTTTATATTACCATTATAGATCAAACTGTACATTAAAATTGATTAAATTGTTATGAGTGTGAATGGATGACAATTTATAAGTTAATAGCAGTTAAAGTGTATAAAAGTACATTGTTAAACACTTCATGAAATCATCTAGTTACACTAGACTTTTTTATACCTTGTTTCGCGAACTTAGATCGTCAGAGGAGGGTGGAAAAAAGATAAATATTTAATTTATTTTCTTATTTAGCAAATAGTTTTGCGAAAAAACATCAAGACTGAGGAGAAAATAAAACTTTGTTGGTGAATTTAAACAGTGTCATTAATCAGTAAAATTAATCAAATCTCTAATTTGATTAATTATTATTCAAAATTTGTGTTATCAATTGTTTGTTCTTCATTTTAAAACAGAAAGCACTTCACCTGCGTGCCAACCGTACATTTACTGATGCCAAAGGTGTGACGAGAAAGAATGGTGAAGAATGGTTGGTGAAGATGGAAGACAACGAGGCACACATTCCTGATGTCTACGAAGAGGTGGGTTACACATCAATCAAAAACGTCCTTTTGGAAAGCAGCAATGTGGCTTTAGGCTGTCAATTGTTAAACCTCTTGTTTGTGCCCTTGAGTATGTCACTTTACCTGCATTACTTGTCTCCACACAGGAGGTAAATTTGTGCCTGGTATGATAGGAAAGTAATAATGCGTACATAATTAGAGCATTACTGGAACGATTCCTTACAAAGAGGAGACTTTTTTTCACATCCTGTGTGGTTATGTCAGATCAGGTCACGTCACGTCACTCTTATAGTTACAGACCATGGGGACGCTTCGATGATAACGAAATGACAATGGTGTTTGCTTATTAAATTTAAATCAATTTGTTTCGTAAGAGTACAATTTTTTAAAAAGAAAGTGAAAATACAATATCAATAAAGCCCATAGAGCACAGACATTTGAATTAATATACATACTTGAACAATTACTATGTTTTAGAAAGTTAACTATCATATACAACATTTTTGATAGTAATTATTACAAATATTAATGAATAATAATATTTATTTATTAAAATTTATTACAGTAACTATTAGAGATATTAATGAATATTAACATTTATTTATATTTATATTAGTAATAATTAGAGATAATATTCAATATTAATACTTATTTATATTTATAATAGTAATTATTAGAGATAATGAATATTAATATTTATTTATTTTTACTTATAATAGTAATATTTATTTATATTTATAAAGTAATTAGAGATATTAATTAATATTTATATTTTTAATAGTAATTATTAGAGATATTGAAGAATATTAATATTTATATATTTATATTTATAATTTATTAGAGATATAAATGAATATTAATATTTATTTATTTGTATTTATAATACTAATTATTAGAGATTAATGAATATTAATATTACTCCTTTACAGGTTGTTGGCTTGAAGGATATCATTACCCTAAATAATCGACAATACTGTGTGATCTTGGACCCAGTTGGTGACAATGGTAAGCCACAGCTCGGACAAAAGAAACTTGTCAAGGTATGTAATCGACTAGTTACCTTAAATTTTAAACCTAAATACAAAATACTAGTAATTATTAATCATTATATATTATATTTATTTTAGTTTCTGATTAACAATTATTTGTAATAAAAAATAATTTTGGGAGTTCAGTATTACATTATATAAAGAGTTCAGATAATATTCTTTTATTTTTTGTTTCAGGGAGAAAAATCTTTTTTCATGATGCCTGGTGAAAAGCTTGAGAAAGGAATTCAAAACGTGTTTGTTCTTGGAGAAGATGAGGGCATTATCTTGCGGGCAAAGGAAGCATTTAAGGACAACCTTGCGGTAAGTTGCCAAATCGCCAAAATTCTCCCTAAAATTTTTTTTTTACTATTGTCCAAAAATAATCCATTCTAATTCACTGACAAAATAATTTGATAAGGACTTTAGGTTTTGCTTTTGCAGGGAAGAAGATCTAATACAGTTTGCACTGTCATTTGAGACTATCTTTGGGACCTGAAAATTTGGGGTTTTCTCAGAGTTTTCGATCTTTACATTGAGGGTTAGCTTTAGTTAATAGCTTGAAGATTGTTAGAGGGATCTCGAAGGAGGGTACTTATCTAGACAGATACTATAGAAAATCTTCCAAAAATGTAATTAAAACTTTGTTTAACTCATTTAAATAGATAATCAACTTTTAATGAACACATATAAAAGTCTAATTATTTTTTTGCTGATTTATATACCTTTTGGTACAAAACTTCTTAAATTAATCAGTTTAAAAGCCCTGGTCCATCCAAAAATATAAAAATTTTATTATGTATTTTCTTGTTTTAATTCATTAATTGAAGGCTAATTAAACTTTTAGTAGTCTTGGTACTGAGATTTCAGTTGTATTTATAGAAGGATTGTGAACGCAAGCCGGGTGATAAATGGATGATGCGTGGACCAATGGAATATGTGCCACCCGTGGAAGTGGAGGTACTGACCAAAAGGAAGGCAATCCCATTGGATGAGAACGAAGGTATCTATGTGAGGGACACAAAGACAGGAAAGGTAAGTTGAATATATATCAGCCAGTGGTGGGAGGGAGTTATAGTTGTAATAGGGGATCTAACTGATGGAATGTTATTGCATAAAGTTAGTGTACGGTTTAGAGTTCTAAACTAACAGAGCAGATTTGGGTTCTGCACCTGACACTGTAAACAAAGAGTGGAATTCAAACCTATGACAATATAACAATTTGAGAGCGTCGACCCAGTGTTTCCAAAATTACCTGACATTCAAGTATTTACTGGGCCCAGCAGATCTTTTCTTTTGAAACTGTTTGAAATTTATACCAATTTTAATATAGGTTAACCAATGTCATTTTTTTTTTATCTTACTTATTGTCTTCTTAAGGTACGTGCTATTACCGGAATTACTTACATGCTAAACCAGGATGAGGAACTTTGGTGTAAAGAACTGTCACCAGCTGTTGAAAATCTACTGATGAGTATGAAAGACCCTATTGCTGATCGTGGTTCTCGGGGCGCACCAGTGGTCGCAGAGAGAGAGAAGACAAAGGTGGTCACCCTTCGTGTTCCCCATAATGCAGCTGTACAGATATATGATTACAAGGAGAAGAAAGCCAGGTATGTTTTTTGTCAGGCTTTTTGTTTATGTATTATATGTCATACCCGAGATCGAGATAAAAAAAATTCTGAGGCTGAATGTGTATCCTAGGCTTGTAAGTCTGCATTAAAGGAGTGGGGTCTGGGGGTCCACAATTGAAATTTCAATTCAAAAACTGCAGTAAAATTGATCACATCTTTATCTATGATTATCTTCTGCTGGATGGTTCACCCTCTTTAAATATGCTCAAATAAATAAGTAAATAAATTAGCAGCTGAATGTAACTATCCTTATGTAAACTCAGCCAATTTTTTCATCTATAGATTTTTTTTCTTTTTTGCTATAATAAGAATTTAACCCATTTTTAATTTTAGTATTTATACTATAGCCTAAAATACCAATAGTTAATTCTTATTGTATAAACACATGAAAAAAATTAAACTCATGAATACAGTATTAATGATTCTTTCTGAACTAAAGTTAATTACACTATTTTATTTCTGCATTTTTTCTTGTTCAAATAGTTTCTTCAAAGATGCTAGGAATAACTGATATATATATTATTATTATTATGGAACTCTGGAATCCTTTTACCTCCATACCTACATTGTCTTTCAAATTGTTTAGTGTTGTAACAGTGTTATTCTTTATATAGAGTTGTGTTTGGACCAGAGCTGGTGATGCTTGGTCCTGATGAGCAGTTTACTCAACTGAGTCTGTCGGGAGGAAAGCCAAAGAGACCAAACGTCATCAAATCCTTGTGTCTGTTGCTGGGACCTGATTTTTGCACAGACATCATCGTTATAGAGACAGCAGATCATGCTAGGCTACAGCTCCAGCTGTCTTATAACTGGTAGGTTTTACATAAATATTCATTGCCATCATCCTCTCAAAGTTAATTCTTTAGTGAATATGTGATCGTAATGATACATATTACCACAGCCTCTATGACTTTCATATTATAACACCAGGCACTGGATCAAACATGTCCAGGGGAGTATTTCTACTGGAAATTCTAGTTTAATTCATTGTCAGACATTTGTATGTATATGATGTGATATAAAATATAATATGTTAGGCTTATATAGTGCCTAATGCCAACAAGGGCTCTAAGCGCTTAATTTATACCCCCGGTCATTGGATCAAGCACATAATATGGAACACATACTCAGCTCCCTGGGGAGAATTCCATAATGTTGCAGCTGTAATCAGCGCATTTTGTGTTTGAACCTACCAAGTAGCCACTTGTACCCCTGGGTGGAGAGAGACAGCTGTAGGTAAACTGCCTTTTCTAAGGACACAAGCAAAATTCCCGAAGGATTGATCCTTGACCTCTAGGTTGAGAAACAACTCCTGTTGGATAGAGGCAACAAATTTTAATAATTTCACTTGCCGAAGGACACAGCAAACCAGGGGACAACTTCAAATCTCAGCTGCTGGGCCAAACACTCTTAAATTATATAATTAAATTTCACATACAAAATATAGTAACTGATAATAATTATAAATATAGTACAGTATTTTCATTTACTGTTATTTTATTATTTATGCAATTTGTCGATATGATTGTCTAATTGTGTATGAATTTCGAACACTGAACCCGATTCCCTCAGCTAAAATTGCCTACATGGTATATGTATACAATTTGTAATGTTAATAGCAATGTATTTCATTTATCAGGCATTTTGAAGTCAATGATAAGAATGATGACAATGATGCAGCTAAATTGTTCAGCGTGCCAGACTTTGTCGGAGACGCTTGCAAGGCTATTGCCTCTCGAATCAGAGGTGCTGTGGCCGGTGTCCAGTTTGATGATTTTCACAAGGTAAATAAAAGAAATACGCGCCCGATAGGTGCACGAGTATACTGCAGAAACTAGGTCAAAATTACTCTATCGGATAAGGTGCTAATCATCAGCAGTTGGTCATCTGTCAAAACATGGGACTAATTACCAACTTCTGTATAAAACGACATTCACACTGTACTTGGCATGCCTGTAAAATGAAATGAACCTTAACACGTTCCAGTTTACAGTAAAATTCCATCAACCATAACACATTCCATTTTACAAAAAAATTCCACTACCACATCATAGAGTATATCTGTGCAAGCGTAGTATACTCAACAACTAATAATTGTAAGGTCACCATCAACAAGTTTCTTGAGTTTTTAATGTGATTAATTTTTATCCAGTAAGTTGTAAAATTATAGAATAATTGTTGAAATCTGAAATGTGTTACAGTTCAGGAATATAGATTTTGTAATATGAATTTCAATCATTATTATACCATCTTGTTTCAAGTCACCATGACTATGTCAGAGGTCAAGGTATATGTCTAATTATTTTCTACATTTTATGGCTGTTGGTCTGTACAGTGTTTAATATACCCAATGCATTTTTCTTATAAATTTAAAATTGTGCAGAAAATTGCATGGAAAATAGGTGTGCAAAGCAACATGTAATAATTGTTTGTGTGTATCAGCCCTTATTTTAAAAATTTATGTCAAAGCCTAATTATTTTTCAGCAGGGTCACACTTTATGCTTATATTGTGTCCTGATCTTCAGCATCAATGTGGAAACCCTATATTTATTATAATTGCTTTCTTCAGAATTCTGCCAAAATCATCCGTGCATCAGTATTTGGGTTTGACGACAAGCAGAAGGTCCGTGATCGATTCCTGTTCCCTCAGAACAACCTGGTTATAACCAGTATTGATATCCAGTCAGTGGAACCAGTTGACCAGCGTACCAGAGACGCTTTGCAGAAGTCTGTACAACTGGCGATTGAGATCACAACCAACTCCCAGGAAGCCGCAGCCAGGTCAGAGTTCAGACATGATTGTTCACTTATATTCCATTCATATTCCAGTTTTGCTTGGTATTTCATACAGACAACATGTACACTTGCTATGCAGGGTAGAACGATGCTCTATTAACTCAGCCTCTTTATGAGGCTCAAGCTGTGGAGTTGTTTTGAGGTATGAGAAATAATTTGGGAGTCTGACAATGTTTGAAAACCAGATGCTAAGATTGGAAGGCAACCACCTGTAGCACTGTTTACTGTTGTGGAGTGATCAACAGACTTCCTCTTGTTCAGCTAGATAATTTAACAACCATTATTCATACATGGCCTTATTCTAATCAATATATAAGCTGAAGATGTCTTTACCCTCCCAACAATCAGTTTAGAATGTATTTGCCATTTTACATAATATGTGTGTGTGAAAGTGCATGCATAATGCATTGTATATTGGCTGTCTGTCAGAGTACTACTACATTATTGAATTTTTAATTGATCTATTTGATATTGTTCGGTACATTTAGACACGAAGCTGAAAGACTTGAGCAGGAGGCAAAGGGTCGTCTAGAGCGTCAAAAGATTTTGGACGAAGCTGAAGCTGAGAAAGCACGCAAGGAACTGCTGGAGCTACAGGCCAATAGTGCAGCTGTTGAGAGCACTGGACAGGCAAAGGCTGAGGCTCAGTCCCGTGCTGAGGCTGCTAGAATTGAAGGCGAGGCAGCTGTTGAGCAGGCCAAGCTGAAGGCAGAGGCTGCTAAAATTGAATCTGTAAGTTAACAAAATTCTTCTAACTGGCATTTTGTCCAAGTAAGTAAAGCAGCTTAGAGCCTGCTGCACACGAGTAAACAGACTTGCAACTGAAGTTATTGTCTTGTGTGTGGTGAAATTAGGAACCTTTTGAACCTGCATGACTGGAAATAATTTCAGTAACGCTCAAAAATTGTGTTCCTTGTCAATGGCGTATTTCAAGGAGGTGCCTGGGCACCCCTACCTTTTTGTTCAAATGTGAAAAAAATAATAGAAAATGAATGGCAGTAAATGGCAAACTAAGTTAAAGGCCTGTTTATACTAGCAACGATAATTATAAAATGCTAAAAAGCAATTGTTCCTATAGAAAATAAAAGAAATGAAAGAGGTTTTCACAATAGCACGCTTTGATAACGATTTATCATGTGTACGATAAAAAAATATTTTCGTATACACGATAAATTGTTATCGAATCGTGCTAGTGTGAAAACTTCTTTTATTTTCTCTATGAACAATTGCTTTATAGCATTTTATCGTTATCGTTACCGTTGTAAGTATAAACAGGCCTTTACTTTATACATTAACAGGCATTAATTTGTCATTAATATGAACAATTCTTGTTTTTTTATTTATATATTGCTTCTACTAATCTCATAGAATTGCATTGGCTGACAACTGTTGGGTGGAATGAGTGGCTGGCTTTCGATATGACATTATTGTGCCATAATATGAGGAAATCACAGATAACATATGTGGCAAAGACAAGCCAAATCAGTCACTCGTCGCAAAAATCGATTTTGAGTTATTAATACAGTGTTAGAGAGTAAAATAATATATATAAAATGGTAAAAAAATCATAGTTACATGCGTTTAACCACACAGCTGTTTAAAGAACAATATATGAGAAATTAGCCATCAAAGGTTATGATTTCAGGCATTTCTCATGCAGAAACTATCTTTAAATCCTTAAAAAGTATTGTTTTAACATTGAAAATTGGGAAAATAACAGCATGAATGATGTGTAGATATATAAAGGTTAGTTTAGTGCAATAAAATAGATTTTTAAAAATTTGACATTCCAGCATGTTTTTTGCCATTTTCTCTCAAACACGATTTGCGACGAGTGACTGGTTTGGCTTGTCTTTGCCACATATTAATTTTAGTGTGGACACAGGTTTACGTGTTACACAGTCATCAAATAACATAACTTCATTTACATTGTATCTTACAGCAATCAGAACTCGAACAACTGACAGTTGCGAGAGAGGCAGAGAATAAGTACATCAGCCAGCAGAACGAGATGGAAATCAGCAAAACTAAAGAAATGAGCGACATCGAGACGGCTAAATTCGATAGCATGGTGTCGTCCATCGGTGCAGATACCATCAGGGCCATTGCAACATCTGGACCAGAGATGCAGGTGAAGTTGCTGCAATCTCTTGGCCTCAAGTCTACCTTGATTACAGATGGTACCAGCCCCATCAACCTCTTCAATACTGCCAACGGACTTGTTGGTGCTCTTGCGCCACCATCAAACAATTAGGTTCAAAGCTTTTTTAACAGCAATTGATGGCAATAAAATATATTTCTAGATGTATTGGAAAGGAACATTTGAATTATGTTTTACCAATGGGTGTTTTATAAATTCATTAGATTTTTATTGGAAAGGAAATAAAACACTTATTAAAAAATCGGCTAACTGTGCTAAATTGCTGTATTAAAAGATAAATTTATTAGTTTTGTTAGTTTGGTGTTTGTAAAAATGAACTTTATATTTGTAGATAAAATTATCAAGGATGATATCAAAAACAGTTGTAGATTGGTTAATTTTGTTTATGATGATTGCTTTTTAGGTCTCCATATTTGTAGGATGTTTTTGGTCAATATGAAAATGGATTATATAACATTTATATATAAAAGGAAGATAAATTTGTTTTATCAAATGATTGAGAAAATTTTGATTTTGTAATACTGTAATTAAATTCCTATTTTAATACAGTCATGAACATTTAAATGTGAAATTGTGCCATATATTATAACAGAAATAATGTTTATTAAAATTGCTGTTAAAGAATAAATACAATATATTTTATATATCTATATAATATAAAATGCAGGCAGATGAATTATGCATTGACAGGCCTGTGTATTGATATTACAGAAGTTTGAATTAATGAGTTTTTAGTAATAAAGTATCAATTTAGAAAAAAAAATGGAAATATGTTTTCCACATGATCCAAAGTAAGTGTTCTATACAGATATTTATTATCATTGTTCTAATAATACTATATGAATTCTGTACATATATTGTTTGTATTATTTTGCATTACAAATTTCTTGAGTTTAGACCAATTGTGAGGGCCCAAATTTAAAAAATATACTCAAGAGAAGTATTAATACTTGTGTTTTGTTGTATGTGTTTTGTAGTCTAAACCCTCTCATTCGTAGTAAGTGCTTCAGGATAGTTTAATTGATGAGTATAACCTCTTTCAAACACAGTTAGGTCCCTCTGGTCCTATTACAACAAGGCATGACCACACCCATGAGATTGAGACAGGTGCGGATCCAGTAGGGGAACCCCTCCCACTTTTCCACTAAATTTCAAGGCATATCAATGTTATGTATTGAAAATACACACTACTCGTTTATCTATTCTGAGAATGTTGTGGCCCCCATCCCCCGTTTAAAAACATTTTGGATCTGCCCCTGTGAGAGGTATATATATCATGGTCTTAGCAATGAAATCGTATATCCTTTTTTCAACAAAAAAACATTACACATTTTAAAAAGTCAATCATTCAAAATACTGTATTATATCATGTCTGAAGTGCAAGTCTTAAATTTTAAAAAGAAATATTTACAAGTCTTGCTATTACATATTTACATTAATTAAAATGTCCATAGTAGAAAACACACCTGTGTCTGCTGCGATATAAACATGTTTTGTAAAAATAAACTTTCTGATAAAATTTACAAAATGCATGAGGAGAAGCAGCAAGTTTTACTTTTCACATCAAAGTCAGTTTAGCTATCTGTAATAGCAACATCCTTTGTCAGCGAGATTCCAATTTCTTTAAAGTCTTCTGCAACACTCCTGATCATAGCAGCTGCTTGATGTTTAGAAACTGCAGGTACTGATTCTGTTCCTGGAATCCCCTTTCGTTTGGCATCCAACTCCAATAAAGCCTCCATTTTCATTGCAATTTGTTTGCACTGTTCTTGTCTTTGTTTCATTCTAGCCAGCTTTGCATCTTTCTGTGCCTAAAATAAAAAGGAATGCAAGATAGGAAATTACAGTACACGTTTGCATAAACGATCTACAGTATTTGAAGAAGTTTTTATCTAAAATTTATTTAGTAATACAGTAATAACATTTTGCTAGGCCTATATCTGTGTGTGTGTGTATATATATATATATATCCTGTCTCTTATACACATCTAGATGTGTATAAGAGACAGGTGTTTAATATACCCAATGCATTTTTCTTATAAATTTAAAATTGTGCAGAAAATTGCATGGAAAATAGGTGTGCAAAGCAACATGTAATAATTGTTTGTGTGTATCAGCCCTTATTTTAAAAATTTATGTCAAAGCCTAATTATTTTTCAGCAGGGTCACACTTTATGCTTATATTGTGTCCTGATCTTCAGCATCAATGTGGAAACCCTATATTTATTATAATTGCTTTCTTCAGAATTCTGCCAAAATCATCCGTGCATCAGTATTTGGGTTTGACGACAAGCAGAAGGTCCGTGATCGATTCCTGTTCCCTCAGAACAACCTGGTTATAACCAGTATTGATATCCAGTCAGTGGAACCAGTTGACCAGCGTACGAGAGACGCCTTGCAGAAGTCTGTACAACTGGCGATTGAGATCACAACCAACTCCCAGGAAGCCGCAGCCAGGTCAGAGTTCAGACATGATTGTTCACTTATATTCCATTCATATTCCAGTTTTGCTTGGTATTTCATACAGACAACATGTACACTTGCTATGCAGGGTGGAACGATGCTCTATTAACTCAGCCTCTTTATGAGGCTCAAGCTGTGGAGTTGTTTTGAGGTATGAGAAATAATTTGTTGCAATTAAAAAAAAATTATTTTCAGGTATTGGCACATGGGATGCAATTTAAGATGTCGTCTTCATTGAATAATCTGTCAATAGTCTTACCAAGATGGATGACAAAAGTCTGGCAGAAAACATCAATTGGGATAACGGCCATTAGTCAATCAATGCATTGTTACAGATTGAACAATCATCACAAACAAAACCTACTACAAAGTAGTATTAAAATGTATTCATCAAGTTATTCAAGGAGGTTCTCATATGAAAGGCATCAAATCATCCCCCATAAAATACCCTGGAAAATACCAGTACTAAATTTTGCAAATATAAAGTTATCATTAATCAAGAATCAGTATTCACTCAGCTGTGTGCGAAAGCAAAACTTTTCTTCCAAGTCAACGTCGGGCAATACAACAAATGCCAACACAGATCCACTCAACAGACCGATAGTTTATGCCATGAAACTTAAAAAAGGCACAAGTAATAAAGCAAATCGGAAAGGACAGAAAATGAAGATAGCAAAACATAGAACAAAGAAACCAGCCAGATTAGCAAAAGACACAGAGGTGAGTTTATAATGTGGCGACCCCCACTCCCCTGGCGACCCCCACTCCCCTCTCTCCACAAAAACATTGAAAACAATTATAAATATAATTTTTTTTTTTAATGTATTTTTGGGACATTTTCTTCAGGGACTTGGAGTTGTGACTGCATTTTCTACTGCGGAAGAATACAACTTGGAACATCTAAGTCTCGATCTTCAAGCACAAGGTTTGTTCAGAGAAGCTTTTATGCCACAAGGTAAATAGATGTTCATATTCATTTGTTTTGTTTGTTTTATCAGTTTTTGTGTTTAGGAGCATTAAAAATTTACAGATTAAAAATATACTGACACCTTAGTCTGACATGAATTTGAAAAAAAATTAGCATTTTTAATGTATATTTGTTTCCCTATTATCTGAAAATTAGAACACTAAAAAAAAAAAAACATTTCTGGTAAAAAATGTATAGATATTTGATTTTGTGAAACATTTAAACCATATTTTATTTAATTTTTTTAATTATTTGATAATGGTTTTAAGAAACATATTTGACATAAAATTTTCAAATACTGCAAAATTTGATTAAATTTAATAAAACAAAAAAACTAATATTATTAGAAAGTTTATTTATATGCATTTACAGTAAAATGGAAGCAGAGAATGTTTTTGAAATTTATTTTTCTATAATTGTCAGAGCAGTATAATAATTTATTCATAATTCAATAATTTATATAAATTCCAATATAATGGTGCAGCACTATAAATAATTGAAAAGAAAGTCTTGATTGATTAGTTGATTGGTTGGTTAAGGAATATTTTATTCTACAGATAAATTAAATTGTGTTTTATGTGTTTTTTTAATTTTTCTTTTTAAACTCAACTTTTTTGTTTAAATAGATGCACAAGATGTTCTTCATATGCAGGTTTTTGAGAAGTCCGACGATGAAGATGAAGAACCAAGAGAAATCTTCCTGTTTAGGGAAGGTTCAGTTGTCTTCTGGAATGTTCCTGAACAGCTGGTTTGTGTCATAGCTCCCCTTTGTAACATAATTAAGTAAATGTAATTTTTGTTGTATTTTGTATGTGTGTTTTTGTTAATACAAATAGTATAGTGGGTTGTGTACTATTTGGTATTTATTCCTAGAAAAATGGATTTAGAAGGTGTGATTGTATAATTTCTTTTTAAAAATTTTATTCAATTTAGTAAAAAATTCATATACCGCAAAAAAGAACAATATATTTTTCGAAGACTAATGATATATTTAACTATATCACATGTTTAATATTTATGATTCTGTACATGGTACAACAAATCTCATAACTTTATTTTTTACTTATATCTTGTATCTTGTTTAGAACAGAGCATATATATAAAGAGTTGCGATATTCCCCTCCTCGGTTTACAAAACACCATCCATTTTTGTGTCCAAATCTTCCCGATAAACACATGCAAAGTATTATGAGTTAGGTACATTACACAGTATTTTCACATGATTAATTCTGTTTATGATGTTATTGCTTAATTAATAACTATTTAATATCAAAAGCGTGATTTAGAATTTATCTTTAGAATTTGAATATTTGTGCATGTTCACATGCACTTGATAATAAATTTGATTTACATATAAATTATAATTTTGTTAAAGGTTTGTCTATTCTATGACTGAAAAGAACTGCCTTTCTTGTCAAAAATTATGTTTTGCTCTTAACTTTAGGCCTAAACCATATCAGTTTATATATTGCGGCCAACTGACCTATACCATTTTAATATTTATAAATAAATAATTAAATTAATAATATAAGATTTGTATAGGGCTCGCTCATATTCAATTTAAAGAACAATATTGATAATTCAGAACATAGGAATGCACATTGCGTTGGACACATAACACGCATCACGTTGGACACGGAATGGCTTCTAAATGATCAATGTCGCAATTCTTTCTACCTATGGCTCTGGTTTAGAATACAGTCTAGCGCCCTCTATAATTTATCTTGCAAAACTTTTGTTGAAAAATACAGTGATATGATATTCAGATGATAATTATCAATGTATATATTATATACCATCTCATATACGTATTTGATAAACTGTATTCTACTTGAGTCGTTAAAAACCAGTGTCAAGTGCTGTCTTCTTTATGTTAATTTTTTTTTCAAATTGTAGATTAAAGGTGTGATAAGGACAATAACAAAACACCAAACCCATGCTTATGAGATTGCATTAGTCACTTGGGAGAATGAACAGATGAGCTATACATATGATAGGTAAGCAGTAGAAGTTGTGCTAGCATGGGGGGGGGATGTGGGGGCAGGAAGCACCCACCATCCCCATTGTTCGACACCACAACAAGGTCGTGGGACCAAATATAATAATTCGCATATCCGCATAACGTTATTTTGATTGCTAATCCCTAATGAAGCTCAATGTGGCCCAACTTAGCCATAAAACATCTCCCTGTGAAGCCTACCGGTGATTTTTATTTGGGGACCCTGATAGAGGTTCTAGTCGGCCCCTCGGTTTGCACCCCCTGTCAGACAGGTCGGACACTTGTCAGCAAATTTCTGGGGCCACCACTGGTAAGCAGAGAGAAAACAAATATTTGTGATGAATGTATTTTTTTAAATTTCTTCAGACATCATGACTAAAAGAGATACCGGTATTCTGGAAGGGACATGCCAGAGTGGAACTAAATGACCGCAACCAACAAATTCACCAATTGTTTGCATAAATTTACATTAAGATTTGTAATTTTTTATTGCAGGGATGTGACAAGAATAGCAAATGGTGATACTATAATATTACATGAGAACAATGATCCAGAGAAAACTGTTTTAGAAAAATTTGCATTTTCAAATGCACTCTCACTATCTGGTAAATGAACTATGATGTTTTTATAATACTGTAGCTCCTAATGACAATACTAAATATATTTTATTTAGCCCATTTTAACAAAACAACCCCAGTGCAAGCGTACAGTGCAAGCTAATACTCTATATTACTTTTGTGTAAAATAGAAGACAACAAACATGTTTCTATTCTATACCATTTTTACCCCTCTTCAATTATATGTATATATTATAATTATATTTATATATGTATATGTATATTGGTGTATTTGTGGCTACCGATGATAGGAAAGCGAAAAGAGGCTTTGACCATCATGCACTACAATATATAAAAGTGACGTATTATTATTTTTTTGTTTCTGTTTGTCTCAAGTGAAACTAGCTATCTGGGAATGGTGTTTAGATCAATTTGTGGCTTCAATAGAGTGGGTTCCTGATGTAAGTATTTAATTCATACATAGATAATTTGCTTATATCATAATTTTTTATTATGATAATCACTGTTAAAAAATATTTGTTTAAATATTATAAATTTTTTCTTTATCATTATTAAAAATAATATATAATTACTATCAAGTAGTAAAACCCTAGAGAATACATATTAAGGAGAATCTGTGAGGGGAATTATTCCAGAAAGAAACACTTCTGGGCACAGTCATGTGGTTGTAAAAATGCTGTTTACCCCAAATTTAAATTAATAATCTGCTGTATATAGACATTAAATGAATTTTTGCCTATGATGTTTTGCTCTATATATTATTATTGTTGAGGTTTTACATTTGTTAGAGTCGAGTGACTGAGTTGTAAGGCAGGGGCGCTGCTAACTACAGCCTTAACATTGCTCCTTGCCCAGTAATTGGTTGGTAGAACCAAATCTTCTCGAATAAGGACTTAAATATGGACTTAAATATGGGAGGTCAAGTGTATACATCTGGCTTGTGTGCACTTTAAAGAACCCATTGCATCTTTTTGAAGAGTTTGGTCCTATGGTTCATTTCAGTCCCTGTTGTTCAGTCCTTGTGGAATGATGTGAACTAAACACCGTTCTGTGGCTGCTACAGTAGTCATGGACCATCCCCATACACAATTCAGCACATGACGCTGCGAGTTATGGGTTTTTTCCTACATTTACCTTTATACATTTCAACAGAATCTGAAAGCTGGGAAAAAACTTAAGATGAGTAAGGAGCAAGTGTTGCGAAAGCTTGGCGAATTGTTCAGCTTACGTCACCGTATAAACCTAACCTCTGATCTACTTATCTCGCCTGATTTCTACTGGAATCGAGATGATTTAGAGCTACTGTTTACTAAGACCTGTAATTTTCTTAGTATAGCCAGAAGAACAAAGGTAATTTTTATTGTTCTCATTGGACTTTGCAATGTTTTGAAACATTAATACTAATTACATCTTCACTGCACCCTAATGAAACTCTCATATACAGTCAGCAGGGGTCCCAAGTTTCCCGGAGTCTCCAAAAAATCGGGACAGTTTCCCCCACTCCTGCAAGCAAGCAAGCAAGAATCTCCTGGAAAAAAACCCATCTTTTACAAATTCATAATATTTGTATGTTTTTACAACTTTATTATCAATTGTCACACGGAAGTCAGTGCCTATGTGTATCACAATGCGTAGAAAAATAAAATTAAATGTGTTAAGAAAACTCATTTAACCTGATCTGACTAACCAGACCCCAGTAGTGAGTCATAGTTAATAAATAAAATACATTTTTTTTCGATCACAAGCTACCAAAAGTTTGAACTGTATGTCTTCTCTACTGAATTCATACTTACTGATAGTACTGTACATAGTTTCATTAAATTATATCTTGTTGCATCTTCAAGGTATTAAATGAGAAGCTAAATCATTGTTCGGAGCTGGTGGAGTTGATGCGGACACACCTCAATGAACAGCACTCCTTCAGGTTGGAATGGATGATCATTGCCCTCATTACAGTTGAGGTAACTAAAACAAACATAGTTTCAAGTGAGGCTTGAAAAATTTTAATTCATGCAAAAGGAGTTCATTAAAAGATGAGCAAAATTGACTTAATGTGTGTAGAGTTGAGGGCAGATTGAAGTATGTTGTCTCTTGTGGACTGGTGTATAAAGTGAAGTGGGGGTCATTGGCAAATCCAGCAGTATTGAAAGAGGTGCTTGCCTCTTGGCAGCAGCCAAAAAAATCTCTAAGTGTAAAATAAGAGATTAAAACTCAATGGGGTGAGGGGGTGGCTATTCCATCTGCTTTGCCTCCTGGACCTCCAAAATAGGTAAGGGAACACCCTCAACCAACCCCCTCAGACCATAGTTTCTCGATTGCCTCTCATGCCCTCTGGCAAAAAAAAATTATGGATTCGCCACTAGGGTAGGATTGTTTTTCAACAGTTTACCATTTCCAAAGTAAATTATTGTTTTGTTTTCTTCTTATGTTGCTAGGTTATTTTTGAAATTGTGCATTATATCAAAATGTATGTGCAGGAAAAAGGGGACCATCTCCAGGGTGAACATTATGAAACAAAGAAGGCTTCTTAGCTGCAGCGGAAGACATGATGATTGGAGCATTATGAAATAAAGAAGGCTTCTTACATTGCAGCGAAAGATATATACTGGTTGGAGCAACAAGTTATTTGAAAGATGATTATGTAAATAAGACTGAATTATTTTAAAATAATTTTACAACATGCTATGCTTATTTTAAAAGTTATTTTAGGCCTACTCTTATGAAATAAGGGGTAGGCTTATTTATACCTTGGTGGAACAATTTGGAAATTGCTTAAACCTTAAATGATGAGGTTATGACTGGAAAACTACAGTATGTATTTATGTTGCATGTTCAGAGTATGAATATAATTTACAGGGCACTCCTAGCTCCCCATAGTTGGAGTAAATATTAACTAAAATAATTAAAAAGACATTAATAAAAATACAGATATTTGACAAATATTGTCAAGACTTTATTTAAATTTATTATGACATGTCAGTTATACACACTATATTTGCTTTCTATTTAATTTATCATTAATACTTCAGTACACTGTATACACAGTACATTAATTAGACAAAATGTGCAACACAAAAATAGCTGTGTTGAACCAGACACCAAAATGGTAATACTAGGCTAGGGCGCATGATTTGCATGATGACATGACCCTACTGTATGATGGATTCATTCATCCATGACCATTCTGCATTCTATACACAACGTACATTGGGGCAACACTACAGTACATCTTAGAATTCAGATGATGATAACTCGGAATGCTTCCATGTGCAATGGATTCAGCATGCAATTCAACTCTCCTTAAAACCACTGAAGTTCTAAAGTATGTAGAACTGTAATATATCGGTATTGATGTTTAGACCATATCTATTAGTGGAGATAATAATGCCTTTAAAACATGTATGAAAATTCTTTCCAAGGTAAGCCCTTATTCAACACTATAGGTATAGCATTCTGAGTTTGAGCAAGCCACTATGTAAGATATTGAACACCTACAATGTGATGCACAAACCCAGAATTCAGGTTCCAGTTTATTTTGGCTGTTTAATATATTTGACACAAGGTACAAATCGACTTGAGTTAAACTTGACTAATTCTGTGTTGGACGGTAGCAAGTTGCATATCTGAGCTAGTATTTGGACGGTTTATTTGTAAGAATCACACCAGCATTCTCACTATCTTGACATAACATTTTTATTAGCGGTAGAATTTCTCTAGTAGAATACACTTTGTTGAGATCAATACTTCAATCAAGTGGATGAGTTTCAAAAAATTGATTTTGCAATAATTTAATTAATATTTGGTTATATTTCGAAATCTAGAATTTTTTAATGAAGATGCTCTTGCGAATTCCCATACAGTTAGCTTCATCAATGTTCAATGTATTTGACTTGACATCAATGTCTTCCTCCAAGCGAAGTTGGTTGCGAATTAGGCCTTTAAGCTCCATCTCTGCTTGTGCTAAGGTTTCTTGAAGCCGTTTAACATTTGTATCAATCTCGGCAACTTCATTGATAAGACGGTATTGGACGGGATCACGACAGAGTTCAACATTTGGACGCGTAGTTCGGGCATCAAGTCTGGTTTCGGATAACTTCATTGGTCCAGTTTTGTCCCCAATTGCTTTCTGTAGTTTCTCGATATTTCCTTCCATGTCGCGTATTTGTCCAAGAATCTGAAGAGGTCAAAGACATAAATTTACATAAAAAACACCAACACAATCATCTTTCTAATCTAATTTGTTGTCTCTCATTAACCAAAAAATTACTTTTTTTGTCAAATTCTTGTCTCTAATAATTATTTGTTGAGCAAAATGATCTTGAATTTCTTTTCATATTTTACAATTTTGATAAATGGAAATAAAATGTACAAAATACATAATTAAATAGTACCATTTCTAAATTCTTTGCACAGAACCATAAATTGGCTGTTAATATGATCCTGCAGTAAGGTATAAATTAGCAAAGATCTGAATTGTTTTCTCAATCGATAATTTATGAAATCTGTTTAACTAAGCAATTTAATGTAGTTGGGTTGGATTTTTTTTTAATTTAAAATGTGTTGCTACAGTCAAGGAGACGCTAACGTTAAGGAGTGTACAGTGTAATATAAGCCAGCTAGAACCATTCTGATAATGTTTGGAAATTCAATAATGATAAGTTAACTGGCATTCCAAACAACAAGTCAGGTCTTATTATACTATACAATACTTAATTCTTTGTATTTGATTACAAAGTGGCAGTAAAGATCACATGACCGATTGGGCCTACTGAAGTTGTAAATTATAAATGCCGAATGACACATACCCTGGCCAGGTGTGATTCTAACTTGCTCTTAGCCAATGCTGTCTCCTCAATCCTCTTAGTGAATGCGAGGTTTGTATCATTAACTTGTTGCTGCATATCATCGGCTGTCGTCGCCAGGATACTGTCAATTACGCTACGCAGATCTACTGCACATTTTCTTTGTTTTTCAGCCTTGTTGATATTCTCGTTTGAGAAATCCTGCCAATTTTCGGGAGTTACAGAGCTGTAAAACAAAAGAAGATATTGTGATTGATAGAAGTGATAGAAGTGATTGGGGGTTTATACATATCATGTACATACAAAATAATAGAATAAATAATAAAATTCATTTGATACCTCCATGATTCATAATGAGAATTGCCATCGCACAAACCAGCATACTTTTGCTAAATACTACAACGAGTAATTAGCATAAGAAAGTGGCAGTATTGTATACTTAGTATCTGTAGAGATAAAGCCATTATGCTTTTACCCATAACAATGGCAATAGTAAATAAATTTCAGTAAATGACCTATCATTTTAAAGCTAATAATGTGAAGAATAATATTAAACAGTCCATTTTCTTGTTTTGGTCACTAATGCTGGTTTGGCCACGGCAAGCTCCTTATATATCTCTGTTTTCTTTCAGTTGAGTAGTCGTCTTTTATGGGGACCTTCAACACATTAAAAAGTAAGGGATTGTCTCCTAGGCTACTGCCCAATTACTACCAAAAGGAACCATCTGAAAATGAATCTTTAGGCTTTCATGGGCTATCCTTGTTGCTCACACTAATTAAACCCAATTCAAACTTACTTGGCCACAATCTTTGCTGATCCAGGGACTGATCGGAGACCGGAATGATCATCCCGGAGTTCACGACAGTCGCCATCAATGCTCAGCGCCTGGAATTTGTCCTTCAGATCTTTCTCAAGGTAGTATTTCTTTGATCGCATAATCCTAATCTGCTCCGTTGTTTGCTCCAGTGTACGCTGCAACAGCGACATCACACCTTGAATAACTTCACGCTCTTTAATAAGGTTCTTCTGGACATCGTCATGCACTAAATCGATTGACACACGGCCTTCTCTGTTAGAATAAAAATAGATGAAAAATCAATATAATAGTGATTTATTCTCACCACAACATGAGTTACATTGTTGAAAATCACTTGAGTTAATAATGGTACATTTTCATAGATTACAGTACAGTATAAGCTTTTATTTGGAATTTTAATGAAGAGATATGAACTTTTCATTTTTAGATACTGTATATGGAATCCTGGTTTGGGGGAACCACAGCCTCTGTTTAAATAACAGTAAATAAATAATTGGAATAAAAGCTCTAAATTTGAATGAAGAACACTTTTATAGTTAAAAAACCAAAAATATAATTACTGAAATATTCAAAATAATTGGGACCACAATTTGATAAAAAAAAAATTTCACTGTGACTGATCTCTACGATGATACCAATGATACAAATAATTTTGTTGTGGAAACCTCGCAAATGCTTTACCTATTTGCCAGACACTGATTTACAATTGCAAGTGGTTGTTTGCATGCCTCAAAAGCGCTTTCTAATCTGGTCTTGTAAGCTAGTAGCATATCAATCTCCTTCTTACTATCATCTAGTTTACGGTCCAATTCGTCTTTCCAAAATGTCACATCATCTATTCTTTGATCTGAAAAAAAAAAAAAAAAAAGGATTCAAAATGGAGAATGAAACTACTTCAAAAACTTAAAATAAATGGTCTCTAAGGATTAAAAAACAAAAGGGGGTGGGTAGTGGAACAAACTCTTCCAACAAAACCCCAGTAAGTATGTGCTAGTGGTTACATAAGTTATCAAAGGCAATACTGTATCAAAGTTTTATGCTAACAAAAAACAATTGAAATGATTTATCACAATTAGCGAAATAATTATGCTGCAATTAATTTTTTTAATTCTTCGGGCAAATTAGTCCTACTTTCTAAACAATAGATACAGTTGCCCTGTTTCACTAGGCACTACTGGACTCACTTCACCAATGCAGACTATAAAAAACATTCAGATGTTTGCTTACCAAATTTCTTATTTACATCCCTTTGTGTCTTTTTCGTTGTCTTGTCTGTCTCTTCAATCAATCTATCACTCTCTGCAATCAATCTCTCTGCACTTGCCCGTTGCTTTTCAGCACTATCATACTCAAGGCAATTATTTAGCGTCCACTCAGGATGTGTGAATGTAGTTGGTGCTTGAATAAGCTTTGCCATATTGATTTGTGATATCTGGAAAAGATTTATAGTTTTAATAAATTGATTATACAATACACATAGCCTTATCTAGCTCATTATCACAATGATTCCATAATCTATTTAATGATTGAAATACATACTACTGTGGCAAATTTAATTATGTCCAATAAGAATGGTAAAATTATAATTAAATACCTATTCACAAAAAACGCAAACCTCACTGTAAACTGTTTACAACAATTCATTCAACCAATTCAGAGATTTCCCATGTGCGTTGATTTGCTGTTGATTTGATCGTGTAAGTTGTTCAATACTTGCTTTTTAACGAGTAGAAACTCCTTTGTTTTTACAAAAATTTGTTTGGTGAAGTTAATGTACTTCACAAGACTACAATATAAACATTTTCACGTTTAGTGAAGATTTGATTTTCGTACATGGTACAGTACATTCATGAATTTAACTTGTCAACAAAAGAGCCTCGCCAAATCAGTGCCGTGGTGAGCTTGGGCACCGCAGCTTGGGGTGGGCCGAGGCTAATTTCGAGCTGAAAGTTGAACTCATAATAGTCATATTAACAAACATTTAACCAGAATCGTTAAATTTATGTGACCGATAATGCAAGTTTTTTTAAGTATGACTGCGCATGCGTTATTTATTTCACGTAAATATTTCTTTTTACTGATTAGTTTATGATGGAGTGCATTTCAATACTTGAAGTATGTATTATACTTTCTGATTAGTTTACTGTGACATAAATAATTAAAAATATAGGCCTAGGCTAGGTATCCACTTCCTATCTAGGCCTAGGCTAGCCTAGGCCTATATAAAATAATAAAAACACAAATAAATAATGTTTTCTTAATCTTTATTCTTACTTAGGCCTAGTAGACAGTGGCGGCTCTAGGATAAAATTTATGGGGGTTAAGATGTCTGACTGGGGTGGGGGGCTAAGTATTTATGGGTGTAAGTGCGCAGC
>NW_022686322.1:3799055-3857969 GCF_011630105.1 Anneissia japonica
AAAAAAAAAAAAAAAAAAAAAAAAATTGGAACTTCTAAATGACCAGAAATGGCTGGGATGGGAAAACTAGGCCTTTTTTTTTTTTTGGTCCGACTGCCCGACAAGCTTTGGCCGATGGGGTGGGTCTTCTTGACCACTTGACGAGGATGCCTAGGCTAGGCCTAGGGCCTCCCACCACCCGGCGTGCCCCTGCTTCATTTGGGCCTCTCCTGACATGAGACCTCTCCTCTCCAGAAGAGACGCTTATACCTAGTCCTACTACCCGTTTATTTATAACGAATTGGCTAACTAACTTCCACTTTAATCCAGGCACATACTACCTTATTATTTTGTACAAAAACACTTACATTAATTGACAGTAAAACGGAACACCACAACGAGACCTAACAACACACGTCTGTCGCTTATGTTTTCTATTATTTCTTACGCGTGTAACATGGGGAGAAGTGTGTGTACATCTGTCTCTTATACACATCTAGATGTGTATAAGAGACAGCTATCACTCTCTGCAATCAATCTCTCTGCACTTGCCCGTTGCTTTTCAGCACTATCATCGGCGTGCCCCTGCTTCATTTGGGCCTCTCCTGACATGAGACCTCTCCTCTCCAGAAGAGACGCTTATACCTAGTCCTACTACCCGTTTATTTATAACGAATTGGCTTACTAACTTCCACTTTAATCCAGGCACATACTACCTTATTATTTTGTACAAAAACACTTACATTAATTGACAGTAAAACGGAACACCACAACGAGACCTAACAACACACGTCTGTCGCTTATGTTTTCTATTATTTCTTACGCGTGTAACATGGGGAGAAGTGTGTGTACATAGCAACCAGATGGACCATACCATTTTGTAGATTCGAGTAGTATACTGTACACTGTAATGTACTGCACATATACCTGCAGTACATGTGAATTAAAGTATTGGATGTAATATCACAAATATTTTTATTGTGCCTTCTGGAAACATCTTCTAAATGATTTATAGAAAAAAGTAACTAACATGTAACTACATATATAACGTTACCTTGATATTATTGGTTCAGTCTGTTGCTAGCAAAAACAATAGATTCACATTGTTGATTGGTTGAAATTCATGACGTTGTGTAGCTAAATAGGCTTCATCATCTGGGCCCTTTCTGGATTTCTTGCCGTCTGGCTCAATACGTCTATAATTATTTTCATATCATATCGCTGATCGATCGCGCGACTCTCAGGAGATCGAACAGGAGGGGAGGCCTAGGAATAGGATAGTGCACTTTAATTCAAGACTGTATTGATACAGTACAATTCGGTATTTTCAACGGATCTGTATAACGATGGATAGATTACAACCACATAGTCAAAATATTCCACTTGCAATGCCACGGCAGGTAATGGCTGCTTCGGCACCTCAACGAACTGGTGGAAAGAAGACCCACCCAGGCAAGGCCATTCTTGCAGGTACGTGGAATTTAAGTGAACCCAATTGAAGTTCTTGTTTTTGTGACACACCTCCTCCAACGAGTCTCAGCTGGTTTTGGTTAACTTACTCAATCATGCTCAGCCCGTATCTAGGCCTAGTAAGCCTAGGCATGTATACCAACATATAAATAGAGCAGGGCCTCTTGTCGTAGTAGCTTAATTTAAGCTATGCTAGGCCTAACTAAGCCAGGCTAATAATAAGGCCTAGTTAGTTGGAATCACCGTTAGTTGCTTTTTGAACCACATTCAAACAAATAGCTAGGCCTTGTGGAGGAGATGTAAAAAGTAGAATTCCTAGAGAAAAAGATCAGGCCTAGGGCCTAGACTAGAGGGTCCAGCCTAGGCCTAGGCTAGCTCAACTTGTCGGCGGCTCAACCGGTCATAATCCCTAGCTAGGCCTAGGCTAGGCCTCTAGACAGTTAGTAATGTAGTTTGTATAGCAGGCCGAGGCCTAGGCTAGAAGTAAGTAGTATTAACTACTTTCTTGTCAAAACGGCAATAAACCAAAACGCCAGTATGTCAAACAGCATTGACCAAAACGGCAAGAAACCAAAACGGCAATAAACCAAAACGGCAACACTTTTTTACCAGAACGGCAATCAATGGACCAAAACAGCAGTAAAGTCAAAACGGCATTAAACCAAAATAAACAAATAAAACTTAAAAATATATAAAATATTAGGCTAAAACAATTTATGTCATAGAAGTAAAAAATGCAAAAGAAAACATTAATAATAGTAATAATAATAATAATTAATAATAATAATAATAGTAATAATAACAGGCCTAATAAAAATATAACAACATACAATAATATAAAGTTTGGCATTTTAGTCATGTCATTGCCGTTTCGGTACTTATTATTGCCGTTTTGACCAGCTACCATTTAATTACTTTCTATGCCCTCTCAAGGCCTATCTAAAAGAGGAAGTAGGTATAGCTATAGAATAGGTGTTTACAGCCTGTTTACAATCAAGCAAGGATCATGACACAGCAATCAGCAGATCTAATTTTGTTATACATGAAAGGCCTAATTTCTTATTGTTTTGCATCAAGTCATCATCATGACATTATATTAGCCTTAATTATTATTTAACCTCATTGACATGAATTTAAATAATCTATAGTTTTCTAGATTAAATTTAGGTAATTTATGAATTTTTTGAAATTTTAAGAGCCACAATGAATTCTACACTGTGGAAATTGCCGATTTTACACGAATCCAAGATGTTGAATGTTGGAGCTTGACCCTAACCTTAAACTTCAGTAACCGAAAAGTCCACTGTTTAATCTCAGATAAGATAGTATGTTATACACACTCCAAGTATCGAAATGCATGCCATCGTGTCGGGATTCAATAATCGACATTAATTATGTTATTATCAGGAATGGTGATCATCCTGATGATGACATAATTAATGTCGAAATATTGAATCCTGACATGATGACGTGCATTTCGATACTTGGAATATGTATTATACTATCTTAAACTTCAGTTTTGCTATAAAACTTAGTTTTATTGATTCTTAAGATAACTACGTGTCTGGAGGAGCCTTTATTGGAAAGTTGATTAAAACAAAAATTAGTAAATAATGCAAGGTACAGCACCAGTTAAGAGTTTTCCCCACTTGGGGAGTAGGAACTTTGTGCTCAATGAAGGTGAAATGATAAGGTTACAATTTACTAAATAAATTACTACTATACAGCATGTAACAATACATAATTGAAGCCATCTCAGTATTGAATATTTGCATTTAGGATTTTATGATGGTATGCCATGCACTATTCGTAAGTCACCCAGTAAAACTTTACACAAGAATTCTTGCTGGTACTCCCCATAGACAGTTTATTGATCAACAATCTAAATTAAAAGTCTACATATCTTAAAATACCAAATAACAATGTATTACATTATCACTGGTGTTCTTTCATTATTATTATCTGCTAACTTAGATAATTACATAAAAAGTGAGGTTTGCTTAACTTTGACTCTCTGGTTAGCTTTTTTCTTTTGCAATTAAATTTGTTTTTCCCAGTAGCATTTACTTGTGTGATATTTTAAAAAGTTATTTTTCAGACTTTAATTGACATTCAAATGAGTTTATTTGCTTTAATTTCATTTTAATCATAATTATTAAGTACATTTGATTTTTGTTTAATTCATATTTTGTGTGTGCCTTTTTTTATTGAATGTTTTAATTGTTGTTGATTGTTCATTCTTTTTTTTTTCGTTGTAGGCCTACTTTAATAAATATTTGTAAATAAAGAATTCTTGAGTATTATAATTATTAATTGATGAACTTACACAAGAAAGTAGCATAAATTGGTTTAAATCAAGAAGAATTAATCAGTAGTTTACATTTAATTACCTGATGCAAGTTGAGGTGGTCTATTATACTTGGTCATATATTGTACTTAAAATGAGCAAGGATGCACCTGCATAAATGGTATTTGCTGTTGTGCATTCTGATCAATTAAAATATCGCATAGGAAAGCACTGAAGTAATCTTTTAAAGCCAGGCATCGGAGGAAAACATTGTTTTGATATGTTGTAATGTACAACTAATTTTTCTAAGACACAAAAACCATATTTAACGACAAATTCGAAAGCAGTTAATGAGATACAGATTTTGAATATATAAAAATCTGGGGAAAAAAGGGCTGTAACTACACATTTTTTCACCTCCCCCCCCCTCCCCAAGTTCAAATATTCAAAAATCTGTATCCCACTACCAAGTTTTTTTTGTCAAATATGATTTTTGTATCTTTTGTATCAGTTGTACAACATACTGTGACATATAAACAATTTTTTTCCTTCAGAGCTTGACTTTAAGAACACTCTAGAAATTTAACATCTAGAAATTTACAGATGTATAACTCTAATGATTTTGATTATTTGCTTGAGGTTGGCAGCAAAAGAAATTTGTGGAAAATGTTATTTTGATTCTCTGTTACGTTCTTAATAATTGCGTAAGCCACGATCAGAGACTCTACAAATTTTGGAATAAAGTGACAGCCAGACATGATAGAACCAGAGTTTTCGGTCAACATAGTCCTTCCTCAGTGGCGAGTGAGTGAGGGTAGAAAAGTTATGCAAGTATGATTAGAAACAATAGGCTTGGTGCTGTCTCTTATACACATCTAGATGTGTATATATCTGATACCATCTGACTCGTTATTTACTGTATGTATATTTGCCTATACAGCATCACCTTTATTTATATATATATATATATATATATATAGCTAGCTGAGTGATCATTGGTCATGAACTCCTTTCTATATAGTAAAAATTGACAGACCCTTAATTTCCAATTGTCACTTACTGTACAATGTGTGTACCTAATCTCACAAGAGATCAATTAAAGTTTCAATCTAATTGAATTTGCAAATTTAACTAGTGATAACCTAAACATTATTAAGGTATCTAATATACAAATAATGAATGTTTATGAGTGCAATAGGGTAGAATATTTCATGAGGTCACTGAAAGTAGCAGACTTACTTTTGGCAAGATAAGATTTTATTTACCAACTGTCTGCCAGTGGTATCATAGATCCTAGGATAGTGTCTGTGAGATACCATTTAACTTGCCTTTCAAGACTGTCCTTTACACGCCCTCCAAACCATTTACAATCCTGAAAGTACAAAATTTCCCCATGCAAACTCTCTAACAAAGTTCACTCTCATTAGTCATTCCTTAACAAACTCGCCCCTAACAGACTCACCCCCTAACAAATTCACCTCCCAATAAACTCAACATAATTCTTTTTGTGTGGAATTTATTCCATGGGTATAAGCCCAACCCCAAAAAATCAGCCTAATTTCATGTTCAAGAGGGTGAGCTCACGCTAGAAGAACTGCAGTACTTTGTTGAGCACTGTAATTTAGGTATAATTGTGTTGTTTCTGGTGATATTGTTATTAATTGTACTAATTAACATTATTGTATAGTTTTACTTTAATTGTTATTTTACTATTTTTTAAATTAATAGGTGGCATTGCTGGTGGAATTGAAATCTGTATCACATTTCCGACAGAATACGTGAAAACACAGTTACAACTTGATGAACGGTCTTCAAAGCCCATGTACAAGGGACCAATCCACTGTGCTAAACACACTGTTCAAAACCATGGAGTGAGAGGCCTTTACAGAGGACTAAGCCCCTTACTATATGGCTCTGTACCAAAATCAGCTGTAAGGTAAGCAGGTCTACCACCATATAATTTGTAGCCTGGTTTTTCAAGCCTATGTAGAGGATTAAGCCTCTTACTATGGCTCTGTACCAAAATTATGCTTGAGGGTAAATAATCAAATTTCCATGACTCTGACATTGTCCTTTGACCATTTCACTAAATTGTATGATGATCTATCATTAGTTTTCCGTGTTTGCTAACAGGGCAGAAAGACAGACAGACAGACAGTCAGACACCAGTACAGAATACATAACCTCTTTGGCCGAGGTAATAAAGATTCAAACAACAATAAAAATTATAATAATGATGACAACTGTAGCAGAAATATTCAATTTTGTTTTCTTTTTTGTTGATCAAAAAAATTGTTAATATGTTTACTTAGCACAGCGTTTCGCTGGTGATTCACCAGATTAAGTGTACTGTTGATGTTAGGAAAAATTATTGATGACGTCACCTCGGTGTTTTGAGGTTGATCTGTGCCTTCGGTCGTCATTTTGTTTTTACGTAGTGTAAGAAAGTAAAGTTTACAAATATTTTTATATCAAAACATGAAAGAATGCAACATTGAATATTAAGTGGATCCAGATGAATTTTTCAATGATGCAGAAATGACTAGCATTATTGAATCATTTTATATTACTTTAAATTGATAATTTTAAGAAAGTGTATGTTTTACCAGCTATATGAATTTACCTACTTCATATAGCTGGTAAATATATAACTGGTATATGAATTTACCTACAGTATACTTCAGTCTAGGGTTTGAAGTGTGCCCTCACTTGTGTATTCATGAAAATACTGTTTATGAATAGCTCTTCTTCTTCTTCCTCGTTCACCTCATTTAGATGATGATACCAGTATCTGTGATGAAGGCTGCTGTCCTTCGTAGATCTTCTGGTGTTCCATAGAGTTTTTGGTTTTGCTCTTCTATCTTTCGGCTAAATACTCACTGGAAACATTATGTAATTTTTTTTTTTTTTTTAACCTAAAGGTTTGGTGCTAATGAATTCTTAAAGACACAGTGGAGGTCACACCATGATGGAAGTCTGAGTAAAGTTGGTAGTTTATTTTGTGGTCTCGGTGCCGGAGTTAGTGAAGCTATTCTTGCAGTTACACCAATGGAGACAATTAAGGTTAAGTTTATCAATGACCAAACGTCGGCTAAGCCGAAATACAGAGGGTTTATGCACGGTGTCAGAGAAATTGTGAAGCAGCAAGGTAAGAGATCAACAATTTTCTAGGAAAACCACTTTATCTACATTTTCTGTCCAATAGTGAAGTGACAGGATTAAGTGTGTGTGGGTGTGTGTGTGGGGGGAGGGTGTGTGTGTGTGTGGGTGTGGGGGCAGTTAAATTGTTTGGTTGGGGCCAGCATATCCAGGAGCAAGTAACTGGTGGAAATGCAGGGGGATAAGTCGTGTAACACCACTGAGTACTGTAATCTTTTTGTATGAGGCTTGCCATCCCAAAACCAGCATCAGAGGCCAAAAAATAAAATTTGACTTTTTAATATTCTTACTTTCCACATTGTAAGCATTAAAATGATGTGTCATTTACTCAATTTTATGAGTAAAAGCATCATGGCTTCCCTGTCGTAAAGTATACAATACTACCACATTCTAATCTGTCTCTTATACACATCTCCCCCTAACAAATTCACCTCCCAATAAACTCAACATAATTCTTTTTGTGTGGAATTTATTCCATGGGTATAAGCCCAACCCCAAAAAATCAGCCTAATTTCATGTTCAAGAGGGTGAGCTCACGCTAGAAGAACTGCAGTACTTTGTTGAGCACTGTAATTTAGGTATAATTGTGTTGTTTCTGGTGATATTGTTATTAATTGTACTAATTAACATTATTGTATAGTTTTACTTTAATTGTTATTTTACTATTTTTTAAATTAATAGGTGGCATTGCTGGTGGAATTGAAATCTGTATCACATTTCCGACAGAATACGTGAAAGCATTAAAATGATGTGTCATTTACTCAATTTTATGAGTAAAAGCATTACCGCTTCCCTGTCGTAAAGTATACAATACTACCACATTCTAATATGTTAATTACTCAGTTTAACAATTAGCTACAGTACGCTGGTTTTTGAATGGCAAGCCTGATATTATTTCATTTGTTCAGCATATTTTTAACTAACCATTCTAATGTAAAATTTCTTGTTTCTATTAAGCAACAACCCTAATATCCTTTTGACGTTAAGCCTCGTACAGTAACTGTGATAAGTTTGTGAACAAAATCAAGATGAATGTATTGCTTTCTTGAATTTCTGCAGGAATAAGGGGTACTTATCAAGGTCTGACTGCAACTATAATGAAGCAGGGATCAAACCAAGCCATACGTTTCTTCGTGATGGACTCGCTTCGTGAGTGGTATAGAGGTGGTGACCCAAATAAATATATCAATCCAATTATCACTGCAATGTTTGGCGGATTTGCGGGAGCGTGTAGTGTGTTTGGAAATACGCCATTAGACGTGATCAAAACACGAATGCAGGTTAGTATTTTTCTTGCTGTGTTAAAATATTTCACTCATTTTCACACTCCCATATGATTTCTTAATATTCGTAGGGAACAATGTTAATAAAATGTGGAATGTAGGGAACAGAAGAAAGGTGAAGAAAATATTCCTTTTTAGAAAGGTGAAGAAAATATTCCTTTTTAGAGAGAGCTGCTCAAACTGGTGGTAGCCACTGTGTGTGGGCTAAATTGCATCAAGGGACCTTTCTTCCCTGGCTCAATTCTGTCACAGCTCTTGTTGTGTTCCAGCTGAAATACTAAAATGCAAGGTACAAATAGCAAACCACACCTATAACTGGTCTCCACAGTATTCGGAAAATAGAAGGGATTGTCTCCTAATGTGCTGACCAATTCACCGTATTTATGCAACATTTGTTGTTTATCTGATTCTTATTTAGGGTCTTGAAGCTAGCAAGTACAGGAATACTTGGCACTGTGCAACTCAAATAATGAAGAATGAAGGTCCCAAAGCGTAAGTACCAAGGTTTACATACACTTGTAAAAGGTTGCATGATGGTATCAGTGATGTACCTAGGAGAACTGGGGAGGATGATGGGGGTGGGGGATGCAAAGGTGGAGTGGTGGGGGCCTGGATGACTTTGTGAGGGACTGCTATGATGCAAAATAAGGTGATATGAGGTGATTTTTAACTACTTTAGTGCAATTGTTTTGTTTCGGATATATTCAATGGTGGGTAGGGGTGGAGGCGGGGGAAACTTGTGGAGTGTGAGTTTTTTTGAAGGGTGTTTCCCCTAGATACACTACACAGTGGCTGATTGGCCTATTCTTTAATTGGGCTGATGTGGTCAGTGGTCAGGACAGAAGTGTGGTGCTGTTTTTAGAAAGAAAAAAAGAAAAAAATAATTGAGATAATTAACAGTGAACAATTTAGTATATTTCACCCATATAAATATACATTTGAAGTGCTATAAGTGGTATTAAACAATCTCTAATACCTCATAGTGTCGAGGTGAGGGTGCTCTCACCCCCTTGAATTTTGTTGCTGGATTGGTAAATATGTGAAACCGAATCTCCTCATAGTAATGCTGTTCAACCATATGTATATTTTATATATATTTTTTTTAGATTCTACAAAGGAACAGTACCAAGATTATCAAGAGTCTGTCTAGACGTGGCAATTGTATTTGTTATTTATGAAGAAGTTGTCAAAATTCTAAATAAGGTTTGGAAGACAGAGTAGTACGTGTATTTCCCATCTACTGGTACATTCACAACCAAAACCCTATCAACCCTTGTGCATAACATTTGCAAATCTATGTTTTATGGAAATTTTAAGTTATAGGATTAGAATGTCAAATTATGACAGTACAGTACAGTACAGTAATAATATTTTAAGGTAATACAGTAATATTATTAGTTGATTACTAAGATGTAATTGCAGAACATTTGTTAAATGAAATTTTGAAATGGAATGTTTAGGTTATTTCCCTACCAGATTGAGTCAAATGATTTTGAACTGCATATGTTATTAAATATATTTGTAGGATGAAAACACATGAATGGTAAGACTATAAATGTGACATCACCTGCAGATTTGTCTCCTCGAGTATCTCTTACAGATTGTTAATGGGTTGAAGTATGTTTTAACTTCCTTTGGTGTTGATATGAGTAATGTAAGTCCACCATGTATTATCTGTTACCCTTTGACTCTTACAAAGTGTATATTTTACTGGCTATAAATGCATTTCACCTAGCTTAAAAATTTGGGTTAGAGGGCATCCTCACTGATCATCTAAAATGTGTTGTGTAAATGAATAGGCATTCTACAAAAACATACCAAAAATACTGATTCAGAGACAATGCTTTTCAAGTTAGCTAAGTCTTAGCTTAGTCTTGAATTTATCACAAATGTATAGTTGTGGTACCAAAGAAACAAAACAAAGTCATATAACCTTGTGGAACAGATGTTTTAAGCACCATGTCTTCCAATTACACAAATCATAACTCAAAAAAAAAATATCATCCGTGTCAGATATACTGCTTATATGTGACCCAAGCTCACAAACGGGCTGTACATTCGCACTGCACTGTATTGAGAAACAAGCCTCAATACCCAGAATAGGGCGTAGAATGTGAATTTTGTGTGAATTGGGTAATAAATAAAGTATAACTATTAATCTTACTATTCCTAAGGTTTGAGTTTAAAATTCCAATTGTAAGAGGTAAAATTTAGCCATTTTCGGATGGAAGCTAATGAAAAATGAATAGAAACCTGCCGAAAATAAAAGCATTTTTCTCAAAACTTGATTTAAGAAAGTTGATAAGATGACAATTATTCAAACGGTCATAACTTTACTTCCAGACACCCGATTGAGTTCATTTAACTGTCATTTTAAAGTAAATGATATGTTTTATACCATTATGACAAAAACTCATTTTGGCCTGAGGACGAGTTTACAGCCCGTTTGTGAGCTTGGGTCACATATATTACTGACAATATCTGACAGACACTATCTGGTATGCCTGGCTTAGGAAACAATGTATTGTATGTTTTTTGATAAAATAAGGCACAACATGCCTTTAGACAAATACTACATGTTCTGGCAAATAGGCTAAGTTATAGCACAAATTGAAATTCAAGGTATTGTTAATTTCGGAAACTTGAGTATATAACCGGGTGTCTAGAAAACTCAGATCTTGGATCTCTGATCTGAAAAGATTGGGTCATTGATTTAAAGTGGACATTTCAGGCATCTTAGTTATTCAGGAGTAAAATTAAAGTACTCCTGGAAAGATAAAGGTGAATTTGAGAATTCACTTTCCAAAGTTATCTTGTGCACACATTTTTTAACTACCAAAGTGAAGTGAAATAACTGTTTTTTGACCATTTATAGAACTAAAACTTTAGGACATGATTGATTAAACTGTTGATTCATAGTAAAGCTGTATTAAGCTTAACAAACAGCTTAACCATTTTGTCACAATAACTAATATACCTGGCTTATTATGCACAAAAATACACTAAAAAGATCCACTATTGTATTCAATATAAAACATTGTGTTTATTACAATGTACACTAATATGAATTACGAGTTGTATGTATTTATTATAGGGACAATTTTTGTATATCCAGATTACATTCCATCTATGTCTGTATTATTTGGATATTATTGTTTTATTGTTGTTATTATTATTATTATTATTATTATCATTATTTTATCATTATTATTATTATTATTATTATTATTATTATGTTATCCCTTTGCCCTTGGGATGCTTTTTGTATTGTTCCAGGTGATACTGTAGTTATTCAGTACTATATTTACATAGAACTCAGCAAAACATCTTACTTCCATTATCTAATACTGTACAGTATATTGACTTTGGTAGTTATTCCAGTCATATCGTCAAGCATGTGCCTTCCTAGACGTAGCCTAGGTGTAGCCTTCGGACATCTTCACTGACGCCATCCATAGGCCTGTAACAAGGATGCTCAAACTACTTGCCTGCATTTGGCTAGGCCTATCAGCGTTGTGTGATCAATAGTAAACAGGCTTGTTTAAGCTTTATGCACATCAACGGCAAAACACATCTAAACACCAGTACAAATTAGTACTCTATCAGCAATAGGAAAATTATGTGGTAACTATATTTTATGATAACTTCTCAGCCAAACTAAACTTGGTTGAAGAGGGTGTCGGATAGCAATATCATACCCATATCTGCTAATAAATAAGTAATACACTTATTACACAATTATTCCAATATTTGAATTTTTTAAATTTGTAGGCCAATTAAGTGAAATTAGAACAAGTAAATATTTTCATACCACTTAAAGCTATAGTCATTTGATCTCTGACTCATTCGAAGCTTACAACTAATTTATTTATTAAATGAGGTGTTTAACATGTTATTGAGTTTGAGTTTCCTCCCAGGTATTAATAATAACAGTATATTTTTAAAAATAATAGGCTGCACTAATAAATGATTAAATGAATACTGCCCCCTTTAGTTATAAGGACTGTAAGCTTGAGAAAATATTTGTCTTCTGTATTTATTTCACTGGTGGCACCAAGATTTGTTTGACACAGGGTCCCATGAATCCGATGGTAGCATAAGTAGGTGGGGCCAGGAACAGCCCAGAACCTTGTTGTGGGATGAGTTACCTCCCTTCGGGTAGGGGAGGGGTTTTTCCCCATAAGTAAAGAATAAAAGACTTATTAGATCAATTGTAAACTCTCACATTTATGTAAAAATTACATAGAGTTTTTTTTCTTTACAATGAATTTGTTTGTCTCCCTGAATGTCCCTTCCCCACCCCCTCCCCCCAACAGGTGCCACCACTGCAATGTTTAATGAGACATGATGGAAATGTAACCATTCTGTCAACTATGTTGGATCAGACACTATCTTGAAGTACAGTACAACATTGTCCATCATTCAACAATCATAGAAATACACATAACACTAATACTAGTATTCAGATTTATATAGTACCCAATCTACCTCAGAAAATAACGAGCATTCTTAACCCTTCTCAACAATATCGCATTTTGATCAAACATTGACATTTAGGCAAGACTTTTTTATACCTTGTTAGGTATATACTGCCAAAAATTGTGATTTTGAATAAAATTGAAATTTAATTTTTTAGCCAGTTTGGCCTTGAACCACTAAAAAAGGAAATTTCTTTAAAAAATTAAATTATATTTATTTTTATTACACCCTTCGCTCCCCTGAAATCTCCAAAAACATGATATATATATATATATTTCTTAATTATATAAATCTATAGCATTTGTCAACCTCATTACTACACTGTTTAATTCATTAATTAACATTTTTATTTTCTCCTCCACCTAGGTGGTTTTGGAAAAATGATTTTGCTGTTAAAATGAGAAAAAAAGTTCATTTTAATTTTTTTTCCACCCTCCTCTGATGATCTCTAAAAAAAAAAGTTTTGCAAAACAAGGTATGAAAAAAGTCTTGCCTTAATTCATTAATAACATTTTTATTTTCTGCTCCACCTGGGTGATTTTGGCAAAATCTTTTTGCTAAATGAGAAAACAAAATTTTATTGTAGTTTTTTTTCTGCCTTCTGACGATCTCTAAAAAAATAAGTTCGCGAAAAACAAGGTATGCAAAGTCTCGCCTTACCTGTTGAGTCTATGCCTGGCTTATGATGATTTAACTGTTGTTACAATGTTTAAAATTAGTGGCTATATAATTTTTATTTCACCCAGTGCCTACACCTCTGCATAGTCAATTTTCCCTGTGCATTTAGATCAATTTAAATAAGTATATTTGGAATACACGTATCCAAATAATATATCACTTTGTATTATATTACAGGTTTCCATGTTCAAATGGAAAACGCAATACATTGCATTATTTCAACGTAAAAAATAATTTTATTTTTATGAATTAAATGATGTTTATGTTTTCTTATAAACAATTCATAATAAATATTTATATATATATATCTTTTTGTTTAATAAAGTAATTTTAATTTTTCAAAAATATAATGTTCTCTACAAGCAATAAAACAATACAGAACATAGGAGGAATTGTATCACTGCCTGGTATTACCATGGATGAATAACTAAACTTCTTCCTCCATGGTATTACTGAGCTAAATAATGGACCTTTCTGACCTTTCTGCTAATTAAGCCCCGCCCCCTGGATATTGTTGCTAAGGTCCCATAAAAATACAGTGTAAAAACATAAGCAAACATGAGCGTTTGTGGGACAACCCATTTGCACGCACATATTCCTGGCTTTGTTCTGATTGGCCAGTTAAGTTTGATTGACACTCGGAAAGGTCTATCTTAGACATGAGTTGTACATGAATATTTCACAGCACACATTTATCACCTTTCGGGTGATCATAATAAATACTGTTCCTTTAAAATATATTTTATTTCGTTCAAAATTATAACAAACATGTTTTTATTGCCGTCCCGTTTTTAGGGTGGGGTGAGTGTCAAATAATTTTACTCTCAAAAGACAAAGCACCCAGAAATTCATGCAAAAAAGTCATGTTTTTTGTAAGCAAGTATACAAAATTGTCTGGCATAGTTAAGGCTTACAGTAGAACACCTTCTTTGGGATACCCTTATTAAAGGGACACTTTTTTTTAGCCGTGAAGGAGAGAGAATATTTTTTTCTAACACTTTGGTCAATCCCAGTTTTGGGGACACTACAAAGAGAAAACGAAATTAATTTTAAAGGTGTACTAAGATAATTCACGTAGGTCTATTTGTGTGACGGTCATTTAGGTGAAGGAAAGTAAATATATTTTCCCTAATATTTTTTTTAAAAATAATTATTAATGTTTATGTTTGAGGTGAAGGGGTTATTTTTCTTTATATTTACTCAAGTTTCGTAAAGAGCAAATGAGATAAAATGATTAATTGGTGCTCAATTATTGAGTGGACGGGGATTTCCCCAATTAGTAATTACTTTGAATTGTGGATTTCTCTAATCACGTACATGTACACTAAATACCATTTCAAAATGTTATATTTGTTCCTTGCTTGAATTTGTAATTTGAATTGTCAAATATATTTCTTAGTCTACTTGCAAGGTCATGAATAAATGTTTTGGAAAATACAATCAGCGAGTCTTTGTGTTGTAAATTGAGTGATGTAAATTAGTTTAAAAAAATATAATATTCATGTTTGAATATTTATAATTAATGTTAAGGAAAATAAACAGTTATAGACGCACTCAACAAAGATGAGGAACCAAATGTATTTTTTCATTTTTTTTAAAATTTATATATTATTCCTTAAACATGTCATATTTTCTGTCTGCAACATGTTGCAGTCGTTAATATCTGTCTCTTATACACATCTAGATGTGTATAAGAGACATTTACTACACTGTTTACATTTACCAATGAAATTTTTTTGAAATGAAATAACAGGAGTTTTAGTAATAGGCGGAGGAACATATCGTAGAGCGACATCCGAGGGCTGTTTGGCCGGAGCGGGGGTGGGTTTGGGAGGTGGTGTCCCCCTCCCTACCTCCCTACCTAGGAAAAAAATGAAAAATAATTACTGTAAGATGCCATTTAACAGTGTTTGAATTGGCATTTAAAACTGAGCGGGGGTGGGTTTGGGATCGGGTGTCCCCCTCCCTACCCAAGGAAAAAATGAAAAAATAAGTACTACTGTAAGATGCCATTTAAAAGTGTTGAATTTTCAGTTTTGAATTGTGTTGCAATGTTTGATTTTAGAATGTATTAAACACTATTTTAAAGTAAAAATCTAACAGTCAAACACTTTTGTGGTTAATTTAATTTTCAATAACAATAAATAAATGGATAGCACATCATACACTGTTTGTACTGTAATTATGTATTTTCTTTCACAGTGTTTCTTTTTTAAACTTTTTACATTCAATTGCAGTTCAGCAATCTGATTCTATCTACTAACTAGTTTTCTTACTTTCATCTACATAACAGCTAATACTGTGCCTTTTCTTCATGCAGGTATTTTTAATTGCAAGTATACAAAAAAAAAGTTATAACAACTTCTACTTATAATCCAAAAAATCAAAATACTGAAATAAACAATGAGATACAAAATTGGTAATCAAAAGCTAAAATTTAAACGTAAAAGTAAAACAGCCAGTGAGATAAATGCCTAGCTTTTTGGGACAGAGCACTGTCCTTCGTTAGGGCTAACTTTTCTATAATTGAATACACGTTCTTATTATCTAAATATTGTATTTGTATACAGTACAATGTAATAATAATCTACATTGCTACAGCCCTCGAAATTAGCGTCGGCATTCTTCAATTTGCCGAGGTGCCTGAAGCTAAATTAACGGTGAACGAAAATCATATCTTTTCCAAGCTTTTAATTGTTTAGTCATGTTAAAATGAAAGTTGTTACTGAGCAACGCACGATCGAATCATGGACCTATTAATAATCTTATTAATAGGTCCATGATCGAATCGACGGCAAATCAACGCATACGGGGAATCCCCGAATTTGTACGTTAAACCATGGAGGAAATATATTAATATATTTCCTCCATGGTTGAAATATATTAATATATATCCTCCATGGTTGAACCACGTCCATGGAGTTTGAACCACGGAGGTTTGAGAAAAAAAAAATTATATTAAACATATAACTTGATACAATATATATTTATTTCAATCATTAAATAGATTATTGAATTATTGTTATCTTTTCCAAAAAATATCATGCGCCGGAATTGGGCCATTTGCATTATTTTTAGTTTACTCATATCATGACCACTGTACGTACGAGCGAGGATGCGAATGCTCTCTGCATCCACACCCTGATCCATCTCATACCGTACTTTGTAGAGTGGCTCGTACATACAGCATGGCCTTTCTCTCAAATCAACTGTCAATGTTGTTTTTGTTAGTGACGACGTGGGAAAAGTTATAATAAAACATTAAAACTATTTGGTTGACTTACTTTATTCGTGATAATTAAATATCTTACAAGAAATACACGCATATCGATTGACCCCCTCCCCCACTTTTCACCAATCGTCTATAATTAAATCCCCACTTTTAAAAGCGAATGGAAAGAATAACAATTACGCATGACTCATGAATTTTGTCTGTTCACTTTTCTAAGTGCGGTACGTATTTTCCGGACCAAAACCGAGTAAAAACGCAATTGTTTATACATTTTGTAACCATCTCAGAAACCACTAGATCGATTTTATGGTTGCAACGGTTATCAGAAGCTAAATTTATTGTGAAAACAATGTACTGAACGTTGTTAAAATTGGAAGCGTGTATACTTATTAGACCAATATTTTTACAAACTCAAAAGTGCACAATTTCTACAATAAACGATTTATTCCTTTTGTATATTATTATAACCCGTACGTTATGCTAGTGTTTAATATTATCTACATACATAGAATTACTGTTTTTCCTAATTTCAAAAAATTATAGTTAGTCAATTGAATTTTATATAGCCATTATTAAACAATAATTATACAGCCTTTGACACGGATCTGTCTATCTAATTCGAATAAGTGATAGGCCTACCAAAAGTTTACAAACTCCAGTGTTACGTTGACGCAATCTCGCAATGACGTCATAATAATCAGTGGCGGATTCAAGTGGGGCCGAGCTGACCCTAAATTTTTCAAAATTATTTTTAAAAATGGAAAAAAAAATCAAAGGAAAATTATAATTAGAATTTAGGTCTGAGAGTGCCATTTCCGGCAATCTAGAGGTGTCATAATCATAAATTTTCTTTCCTCAGCCCCAACCATGGTGGGGCTGAGGTGCTCTAATTTCCCAAATTGTGCAAGTCTCTCCCTGTCCCCCCCCCCCTTAATTTGCTTTCCTGGAGCCTCCACTGATAATGATAAATTAAATAAATCACCTTTATGTTTGTGAAATCAAAATGCTAACTAATGTTTTGTGTGCTCCCTCCCTCTGTTTGATCGTAAATTAGACGGTATTATTTCCACTCACAATAGTGTAGTCGCAATATTACTTGAGATGAATAGATGCAATGACACGTGTGATCTGAGATCATGTATTTGGTAGCATGGATGTGTTAGAGCTCTATACCCTTCGAAAGATGTGGAGAAGTAATGGAAGAGAGCGATTTACAGTTCATAGATATAGATGTGAAAGAACCTGGATTGTTCCTAAGTTTAATAGAGGCCGATACCAAACTGCGAGTGGTACCCCAGGATCTCCGAGATTTCTGCCCCGTGTGTGGAGAGCTTGGACTTGGACAACTTTCACAGGATCAAGTGGAAACCCCAAAACAGAAATTAGATGGAATTCATGGAGAAGACTCCATTTTTACGCTTTCTGTCAGAAATGCCACCGACCTAAACCAAAGACAAAAATATATAGGCCTAGACAAAATAAACTTTTTGCATTGCCTAAGTATCAATGAAAGAGAGACTGTAATTTAGTCTGCTGCGCGATAACGTACGGTACACTGACGAGTTTTTTTATTATTATGATTTATGTCACAATGTATGGTTAATACAAAATAAATCACAGGGAGGATAGGCTATACATGTGCGTTGATTTGTATAACCTTTTTGAAAGGCATATACGTATAATAATATAGGTGGGGTGTTAACGAAGAGTGTGTATAACGCACCCAACCAAATTTGATAAGGTCCACATTTCCAAGACAGTCGAGAATGTACTGAATATATAATTTGTGATTTTCTGTAAATAAAATCTTCATTTTTTACATTTAACTAGTAGGCCTAAATCTACTCAGTCTGTCGTGATTCGGAAAAACGCAATTTATTCAGTTTTGACATTTTCCTTATGTTGTGGTCATATTAGAATATAATATCATTAAACAAACAACGTGAAACATATATCAAACTTTTAGGTTAAACTTTAAGCTTCCGAACATGCATATAAAGTAATTTTGTAAAAATATTTTCATGACAGTCGAGAATGTACTGATTACATAAACTGTAGATAGGCCTAATTACTGTTGTCCGATTGTGTGCATTGAAAATGTGACGACGAACTCTGGATACGGGCCTCGGTTGACACTCATATCAAAGGGCCCTGTTAAATAGCCTTGCACAGGAGACTGTCATCACCTGCTACGATGCCTCCTCCTCCTGCTTATCATCATCACATCATCATCATTATCATCATCTTCATCATCGCAATTATTAATTGCAAACCACCCCCACCCCGCCCCACATCTAAAATAGTCTTCCAGCGACGGAACAAGCAAACATTACGTTCTCATCCCATGACCCCGCCCACTGAGGGACCCCATTATGTGCGATAGTCAGGGTAAAGCTCGGTTTCCATATAATCGCTCACACTATCGGCGACAGTCGCCGACAGTTGTAGGGAAGTTGAACCTGGTTTTTCCGATTGCGTTGCAGACGCAAACGAATCAGGGTGCATTGGTAGCTGCCCTGCGCAATCGGGAAGGCACCCCGATTCGTCTGTGAACCACAACTGTCACGACTATCGCCGATAGGGTGAGCGATTCTATGGAAACCGAGCTAAAACTCTGGATCCGCGCCTGAGAGGTCCCTATTCTCAAAAATGTTCTATTCCCTCAGCCATAACCATGGTGGGGGCAGTGATGTGAACCCTCACGCACCCCCTACCGCCAAATCCTGCATCCGCCCCAGGATATGGTGGGGTAAGGCCTTGAGACGAAGATTACTTGATAGAGGTATAGAGTGTATGATATACAAGAGGTACGTTGACGACATAAATATCGTCCTAAAGAGTTGTATGTCTCTAGGATAATAAAGTCAAGTAGATTGAACATTAAAGTGATTGAGAGATCAGGAGAAAATGTCAAGAGCATATTAGTAAAGTCCAAACCATTCGAAAAAAATGAGATGTGTGGGAGAAAAGTGCTCCATATGCAAAGAAGGAGGCAATGTTATTGTAAACAAAGAGAAGTGGTGTATAAAATACAATGCGGTGGATGTAAACGGAAGCAACGAGAAGGCAAGAAGCCTGGGAGAAAGATATAACGAACATAATAGGGAAATATAAGAAGAAAGATAATTAAGAGCTCACCTTTTTACCAACATATGATGGAAAAACACCAGGGAGAAATGAAAGATATTAAAGTTGAAGTGATTAGTAAACATAGCGGGGGGATGCACTGCAATCCAATGCTTAGACAGGTTAATGATCAAGCAGAGAGCTGGATAAGGATAGAGGAACCGGAATTAACAGAAAGACGAGTGGGGACAACAAAAGTGAGAAGGAATTCGGAGCTTTAGCTCTATTGGTTTATTTAATTCCTTTTCATCATTATTTTACTCATGACATTCAGTTGCGTTATTATTGTTTTCAACGAACAATTAAATAATGTACTGGAAAGTGATGTGATTACGTCATATACAAGCTGCTGAGTGAGTCCTACGTTTGATCATAACTGGCCATGCGTAAAATCAGCAGGTAGACGACGACACTGGCCTGAAAACACACTCCTTTGTTACGATACGAAGCTAGAGAGGTGAAGAGGGCTCCGGGGAATGGAGCCGAAATATCCTGACTAGTGCAGTGGGTGAGTAATAACATTTGTTCATACTTATTATTATTACCACTACGACTGACACTAAATCAATAACAATAAGAGGGTCGGAATGGCTAAGAATAAACAATGTAAAACAATAACAATAATCTTTTTTTTATTAAGTCATCAATTTTATTGAGTTTTAATCTGTGAATTGACCAACAAACGAATTGCTATTTTTTTGTGTATGGGTATGCCCCAACCCACTGGAATCTCTACCACTGTAGAAGCCGCATGTGAGATTATTGTATATTTATTAAATTGTTCAAGATTTTTTACTTTGATGTCCCTATACCAGATTTTGTTTTTTCCCATTAGATATTACTTACAACAAACATTAACAGAAGGTGTAGGCAGAAAGATTGTTGAAGATTTCATCAAGTTCAACTGGACGTGGGTAACGGACCAACAGAAACGATCTGGATGGGGACCTTTGACCTCTAACTTACTTCTGATTGGCATGGATGGTTGGTGTCATGTGGTTTTTTTTTTTTTTTTTTTTTTTTCTTGCATTCTTTCATTCAAGTTTACGTAAAAGCTTTTTGTCATGCATAATGCACTGTATACAAGCTGTCCCTTATACACATCTAGATGTGTATAAGAGACAGACATTGAAGAATGCTGATGTATATATGTACAGTATAAATGTGTGTGTGTGATGTTTTTAAATTGTATTTAGCAACTACTAATTGGTTGATTGATTGATTGAGAAAGTGACGATTGCAGGCGCTATATTTTTATATAATAGCATGAATATATAGTAGTTTCGTATTTTTAGAGCAGGTTTTGTGAAAAATGTCGATGACGTGCGAAATTTATGTCTGAAAAAATAATGATTAAGATTGTATTGTCACTTACGCATACATCTATTTACTCTACCAACATAAAACACCTTGTACGAAATGACATGTGTTTACTTGTTGATGATTGCACAAGACGGGCGTTATGCCTAAGTAAAGTATAGGCCCAATACTTCATAATGACAATAATTATATTATGGTGACGACGATGACTACGAATACTTAGAAACATAGAATAGGCCTAAGCATAATAGATATAAGTTAATTTGACTTGTTTTCTAACAGGCATCAACATAACTTACAACGATACAACAATAATTTATGACAATTGCGTAATTATACTGTTACCATTTTACTTTGGTTTCATCATTTCTTGTAGAAACGTATTTGTATTTTATTTGAATTTCTGGTAAAAAAAAACCCCCCAGCTCTACTTTTTCGTGTTTGCAGTCAACATAAAATGTTATTACTTATGTTTTCTAAGAAATTAAGTTTCGACATTTGACACTGTATCATAAAGTGTTTTTGATAATAATACGTGGATTGTTTTCTTTTCATATAGACCACCTAAGCGACATTATACAAACCAATTTAACATTTGGAAGCAGAATTCGACAGAAACAGCCTGGTATATTGAGATGATGAATGCAAAATCAGAACGTTATCTACGTGGTTTCTACGCATATGAACGTAGTTATAATTTGCGTGTACTGGTGGACGATAAGGAGATTAAATCAGCCTATGAAGAAGCAAAGATTAAAGGGAGACTTCCTTTTAACAGGTCTAAAATCCTCATTTTAGGAGATCACGGTGCAGGAAAGACATCCACATGCAGACGACTGCAAGGAAGAGATTTTCGAAAGGATGAATCTAGCACCGTAGGAATCGAAACAAATACTGTCAAAGCAAAAGTTAGTGATGTGAATAGTAGGTGGTGCGAAGTATCAAACACACCACTAGAAGATTATGAAAGCTCAGCAGCATGGTGGGCAGTATCATACGTGCACAAGACAAACGAGAAACGTTGGACCATTGTTGAAGATGTAATTTATCAGGGATTCCTGCTTTTACCAATCTTCTTTATTTTTCTATTCAGAGGTCTGACCTTTGGCTTTGGGTTAGTTGCATGGTTCTACATCATTAGTTTGACGTTTGTATCTGACGTTCACACTGCGTACCGTCTTGGTTCCGGATACGCTATAGGATCTGTGATTATTGATGGCGCTACGTACTTAACCGATTTTGACCAAGATTTACAAGATATGAAACTGGATGAATTGATCAATATTATTATGAAAATAATATTGTATGCAGTCTTAAGCATTATAACTGGTTTTATGATTAGCAGTGGTGGCCGGACCGGTGTATGCGTAGCACTTTGCTTTATGGTTCATCCACAAGAAGAATTACCGCATACAAATATAACTGAGCGGTTAAATAATATAGTACAGAACTCATCTTTAGAATTGTTGCTTTCCATGATAGCATGTTTCGTTGTTATGATATTCAGGTGTGTTCACGTTAAATATTTGCAGTTGAGCTGGATGAAACGTGTATTTGTAACATTCATTGTTATTTTCAAAGTAGTTATTGGAATTCTATACATGGAAGGGTATTCCCTAAGGTTATTCGTTTATTTTATTACCGTAGTGAATAGCATATTGGTGTGTGGAGGTGCTTTAATTGGTAGGTTATCTTCTACATATGGGTACGTACCTGAAAGCTATATTATCAAGAAAACAATAAGTTTTATTTTTGGAATATGCATGGCAAGATTTCTAGGATGGGAATTCGTAGACTTGGGAGTTCTATATTTAGCCGACCATCAACAGACATCGATCCAACGTCATTTGCTATCTTCATTCCTATTTATCGTTCCATTAATATTATTCATTGTTTATGAATGTTTAGCGTACCTGAAAGTCAGGAATACATTTTCTGTACCGCTAAAGCATATAGTCCAATCTATGAAGGCAAACATCCGTAAAGAATCATATTTGGATGCTAGACTCAGCTTATGGGACTTTGCAGGACAAGAAATGTACTATAATACACATCATCTGTTCATGCCAATGCAGGGTGCATATCTGATTGTTTTTAATGCCATTGAAGCTGTTATAAATCCTGCAAAACAACTCAAACGACTGCATTTCTGGTTGCAATCAGTTGCTATGCATGCAGAAGTTAAGAATGTAGTAGTCTTGCTTATAGGAACAAGAAGAGAAAGTGTTCGTGACATGAATGCTCTATCAGATTTCTCAATATTAGCAAAAGCACATCTTTACAGACGTTTTTCTAAGTTGATCACGTTTCATCCACTTGGAGGTATTTTTTTTACGTTGAAAACGCACTGAGAACAGACAAAGAAATTAACACGATACGAGAAGTAATCTACAATGAAATTACCAATATGACGTATTTTCAGGATTATTTTTCAGTAAAATATCTTTTATTCAATGAAACATTGAATAGATTTCGCCAACAAAACACTTTTATCACGAAGCTGGATATCATTTTTGAGGAAGCAAAATCTACATGTAACATCATGACAGAGGATGAGTTGCGTCAATTTTTAAACTTTTTCGACAGATCTGGTGATATCATATACAAAAAAGAAGATGAAATGCTCCAAGACTACGTCATATGTGACCCTCAGAGGCTGGTTGATATTTTGCAATACTTGGTGAATGTACCTGAACCTCAGAGGAGAAATCGGGCAGTAGCTGACTACTGGCAGAGACTGCAAGACACAGGAATCGTTGACAGCAGATTACTCGAGCATATCTGTCGCGAGCAGGGAATTTGGAGACTATACCCTTATGTTATTCGTTTCTTAGTGGGAACGCATCTACTTTTTCCTATTTGTGTTACAGATGAAGTCGACCAAGTCGGCATATTTTGTCTTTCGTGTCGACTGCCAAAGATCACACTGATGTCAACTATCTGGAACAGTAAGGACAAGTCCCAAGATATCTTTTATTTTGACTTTGGGGAAATTCTTACCGAATTGATATTTCTACGTCTTATCGCTAAATGTTGTGAAGAGTTTAATTGGGATAAAATATACTGCAATGCAGCACGATTCCGGACCAGTAAATTATGTTTATTTGTTATCAACACGCAAGTAATATTTGGAGCCTCGGATTCATACGGAAGAAATCTTATAAAGGTGTCTATACTTAATGAAGACGAAGCTCAGGTAATAACTGTTCTACAAAAAATGATTACTTTTACTGAAGAGATAATCAATCGGGATTTCAATCCTACGTACTTTAAGGATAATTATATTTTTGGGCCTGTATGTCAAAGATGTAGTTCCCTAGAAGGTACGCTGTGTTTGGTGAACCTCACAACGCACGGTAACGACGTCAGTATGTTTCATTGCTACAGACCAGATCATTACCACAGAGTTTCATTTGAGCCAAAGGTACGATTTGACAACTATTGCTGTTACCTATTAAAGTAACCATAAAACAATTGATCTATTATATTAATTTATGTGCTGTTATCATTCTCGTAATTTGTCAAAATATTAAAAATCTTCCGTCAGGGTTCTCAGTTCGCATTGACATTATGTGATGGGCGAAATAGCCTATGAAATAACTGTTCGCTACAGTACTATGGTTATACTAACAAACTGCATTTTGTTTCTTTTACAGTTCAATTTAACTTGTAGCCGTTAGATAAGGAAGCAATCAAACGGCTGGAAATGTTACAGAGAAACTGCTAGATTTGTGTTTGCCAACTATAAAAGAGAAAATCCCTTTCCTCTTTAATTCAACAAATTAACTGGGATCTTAACTCCACACACGTCGTTTAATCCAGCAAGCAACCACGCGATGTATAAATTTCATTATAATCTGGTTAACATCTCTCCACCATCATGCATCCAGGGCAGGGAGCAACATAGCCTACTGTACATTTCATCAACAACAAATCATCCAATTAAATACATAAATCTCAGTATACAAACTGCAACATGTCTACAAGTTTGCCCTTTATCCAAGAGCACCGGCCATATGGAACCGACTACTTCCGAAAGCTGTCTTTTATATTACCACATCAGTACCACACTTCACGAGTTTTGCTGCTCCAGCTATCAGAGGTATGACTCCTCTGTATGGCAGTCAGTCCTGTAAACAAGTAACTTGATGCTGTATATAGTACACCCTAAGTTTGATTGAATTTCATTTTCAAGAACTTTATTAATTTTGTCTGACTGGCTACAGACATCACACTATCACAATCATCCCAGTTTAGCTGATTTAAGTTGTTTAGGGATTACCACACCAAGAACCAAGCAAGTCTCAGCTAATGTATGTAAAGGTCACAAAAACAATGTAAATTTTCTCATTAACATTCAGTACCAGGAATTCGAAAAATAGGGGGCCCATGGAGGCACTTTGACAGATAGTGGATCACCTCAGCTCCACCATGGTTGGGGTTAAGGTAAGAACATAATATGATTATGGCACCCCTCATGGCCGGAATGACAATCTCTGACAAATATTTGAATATAATTTTTTGTTTTATTTCTCTAATTTTTTTTACAATTTTTAAATAGGAAGCACGGGCCCCTCCCCTTAAAATCTCCCACTGAGATTGGAAGTGAAATGTTTATCTTTTAACTTGAACTGAAAAAAAATCACCACATACTACTATCAACGTTTACACTTAGAACATGCGCCAGGTGTTAATTCCTCCTTTAGTCTGACGTCTGGTGTCACAGGGACTTCCTCCCCCCTGTTCCTCTGTCCGTAATGTGTTTAGTAAATTCGGGGGACTCTCTGGGTCAAAATGCTTTAAACAGTAATGGCCAAAATCTTTCTAAATCGGTCTTTGAGATTTTTTCCCAACGTCAGGTGTGTATTATTGTTAAAAATAATATTATTATTACTACTGTTATTGATATTGTTATTGTTTTGGGGACGATAATGATAATGACGACAATAGTTGAGGCTGTCTCTTATACACATCTAGATGTGTATAAGAGACAGTATATATATAGAATAACTTGTTGCTTTCTCTATAAAACCGAAATATTCTATAAATATTTCATATGAGGTCTACATAAATAAGATAGAATATTATAGAGAATACTGTACACATAAGAGACCACGGTAGTAAGATCTAAACACAATATTTGCATGGGCTGAGAAACGAGTTTTATTGCTTCTAGATCAACTTTTTATAATTTACCAAACAGAAAAGTATTATGAAAAAGTAATACCTGTCGGAAATATATAGTTCGCAATTCATAATGTTTATTTTCTATTAAAATTACCATTACAGCAATAGCCATCGAATAGCTTGTTGTTTCTATCTATAACTGAAATATTGTGGAAAAGTTCCATATAACACTACATAAAACATAAATTATATGATCTTGCCAGGAAACAGTTAAATTTAACTGTTCCCTGATGTTGCTGAATATTGATATTCATCAAGAGCGGACATTTGATAGATCATTCTCTGAACAACTATTGAAGCCTAGAGTTACAATCTACCAATTTTCATCTCAGTTGTTTTCAATGAATAGTAATAACCTTTCCAATGTTTCCACACGACCCCTTTAGCGTACTGGTCGGTGTCACCCTTCAAGTGTACTACGGGGCGCCGTTTTGGACACTGCTAATTACGGCTTTAAAAAGCATTTTGTTGTTACAGAAATAATTATGTGCCACATAATTATTACTGTCAAACTATTATGTGTACATAATTAATTCTGTTGTTACAGAAATAATTATGTACCACAAAACTACAGTATTGCTGTCATACTATTCTGTGTACATAATTAATTCTGTGTTAACAGAAATAATTATGTACTACATAAGTATTACTTTCTAACTATTCTGTAGTACAAAATCAATTCTGTACTACTTAATTTTGTTTCTGTCACCACAGAATTATTTCTGTACTCACAGAAATAAATCTGTCCTTCTAAAGGATGTACACATGACAAGATCCAGGATCTCGTCATCTGATCATCTCTTCTAAAGGATGTACACATGACGAGATAAGGGCGCAGATCTGTTTCTAAAGGTGAAGGGGACATTTCATGAGTCCACACCCACCTCTGAGGTTTGAAAATTTCATAAAATAGTTAGCTGCAGATGACCGGAAATGACACTTTTATATAGTAAAATTCATCGTCATCACATCAACATTATACTGTATAGTCAAAATGACGTTTTACCAGCGATTTTCAGCAACCATAGATATTTAATTAATATATTTGATGTACTTTAGAAAATAAAACTTTAAACAACATTGTCTTTGATGTATTTACTTTTGATCTATCTTTTTCAAAGCCTAAGGGCTGAGGTGGGAAATTTGGGGAAATCTCTAGATTGCCGGAAATGACACTCTTATAGAGCAAAATTCATCGTTTATCATTATTATAATTATTAATATTATTATTCTTATTAATATTAATATTATTATTATCATTATTATAATAATAATTATTATTACACGCTTCTTCTCATACTTTTCAAATTATAACAAAGACACGCGCACTCGAGTCGTGTAGGCATATTATAAGTAATTCAGATGTTTGTGGGCAGATATGAGTATCGATTGTACAGCACCATTTCGTTAAAACATGGGTCATCAATGCAGTTCATTTCAACAATTTTCAGGCATCTACTTGGCTTATGAAATCATTACATTGCGGACGAAAAGTGAGGGGAACAACTCCCCACTCCATTAAAAATATTTGGGGACATATCCCCCTGTCCTCCTTGGTCATAGATTTTTTGAATTACTAAACGGCTAGACGCTCTTGGATGATTGGATGACATCTGAAAAGAAGTTAAGCTTAAAATAGAAAGTGTATGTTTTTCACGAAAGTATACGATACACGAGAAGCACACACATAAGACAAGTAACCATTTTTTTTACAGTCACTGAAGAGGGGTGGCTAGCCACCCTATTCACCCCCTCTAGATCCGCCACTGGATCATCTCTTCTAAAGGATGTACACATGACGATCTAATCGTCTCTTCTAAAGGATGTACACATGACAAGATCCAGGATCTCGTCATCTCTTCTGAAGGATGTACACATGACGAAATCCAGGATCTTGTCATCTAATTATCTCTTCTAAATGGTGTAGACATGACGAGATCAAGGATTCATCTGATAATCTCTTCTAAAATATTTAGACATGACGAGATGTGGCATCTCGTCATGTGATAATCTTTTCTACAGAATGTAGACATAACGAGATTATCTAGACATCTGGGATGGCACCTTTAATTATTATTAGGACTGCAGTAGTTATATTATTTACATTATGAATTCCTTTAATATGATTTACAAACACAGTCTACTTCCATGTGAAAACAAATACTGTATATGATAACATTAATTTTGTTAGATACCACACTACTGCCTATAAAATACAGGTCTCCATTATTTAAAGACCACACTTAGGACCGGGGTTTCAATGGTCTTTAGAAGCTTCGGTCTGTAATTAGAATAATAAAGATAAATGACATTTGTGAAGTTGATATTTATTACTTGACCCCTCCAATTAGAGGCCACCTCCAAAAAAAGACCACTTTTTTGTGGTCCCAAATTCACAAATGTCTTTTATCTTTACGTTTTTTAATTACGAGACCAAAGCTGCTAAAGGCCATGGAAACGCTGGTACCAAAAATGGTCTTTAATTGGAGGGAGACCTAATAATAATTAAGAGACTGTAGTCCGTATTGTTGATAAACGTCATATGTTATTATCTACGTATAAATATAAACTCTTATAATAATTACAATAATGTACCGTAGTGTCTATGGTATTTATTACTTGAATTTTCATTTTTTTTTTAAATTTTAATTTTTTAAATGTTTTTTTTACCACAATTGAACCTTAATGTATTCTGCATTATAATGTATTTACTGTTTATATTAATTCTACTTTAACAGTCAGTATAAGTCCTACCAGGTAAATAAAAGGCTTGGGAGTAATAATTAGTTGGTGTATATTGGTTGGAATGCATAGACATAGAAGTGACCAATGAATCTGGGCATATTGGTTGAAAACAATTCCCAAAAAACTGTTGAGGTCACATCTCAGATAGTTGGTTTCATCTCTTTAATGAACAAGCATTATTTTTATACTCTCTCAAGAATCCTTTTTTTTTTACTTTTCAACTTTGTATATATTTTTCAGTTGATTATTGGATAAAATAAACTACAGTTACAAAATTGGATGTTGAGCCTTCTAAATGTATACCATCTAAATGTATACTATTATTTAATATTAAAATTTAATTTAATCAAGAAGTTGTTATAGCATGGAGGTATGACAATTATATCTCCGTGGTTATAATGACTATAGCAACTCTGTCTTAAATAATAATGCATTCTAAAATAATAACATTAAATTATTATTCATAAATAGTAGGCCTAGCAGTGTTATATACAGTATTTTTTCCGTATGAAATAGGTTGTGTTTGATGAAAGGGACTAATGGTTTACTGTTCTATATCATAACAAATACTATCAAGCAAGTATGGCACACCCCTTTAAAAATATTAGTCAAATACGACCACAACATAAGGAAGTTCATTCTTTAAATGTTTAATAGAGAGTACAGAGAATTATGATTGTTTATCAAAATCATTATACACATGTTAAATCCATTGTTTTTAAAAAATGAATAAAAGAAATACGTTTTTAGTGCACGCGCCGACGTGGAAAGATTAAGCTAATAATCTCGTTAATAATGCGGTTCTAAAATTAATCTTATGAACACAAGTTGTAACTTCAGGAAAAATAATAATTCATTTTTATTGTACCGCCACCAGCTGGGAAAGTAATTAAATATGCATAAATGTCTTCTGTAAATTGGTTGATGCCAACATTTCAATGCTTAGTGGTTGGATATAATGCGTAACTCGGATATAATGCGTAACTCTCATAATAATTTCATATTTCGAAAAATTGTTGGGAGTATATGATCACGTTCGATGATAAATTACATCCACAGGGTGCCCCTAAGCCAAAATTTCAAAATTCAATAAACTGCGTTTTTCCGAATCACGACAGACTGAGTAGATTAGGCCTACTGGTTAAAACGGTAAAAATTTAAGATTTTATTTTTAAATCACAGAAAATCACAAATTATATATTCAGTACATACTGTCTTGGAAATGTGTGCCATATCAAATTTGGTTGGATGCGTTATACACACTCTTCGTAACACCCCATCTACTGGATATCCGGGCCTGGAAACTTCATCTTGGTGTAGTTTTGGAATAACAAAATATTATATATGCCTTTCAATAAGATTATAGAAATCAATGCACATGTATAGTCTATCCTCCCTGTGATTGATTTTGTATTAACCATACATTGTGACATATAAATCATAACAAAATTAAAAGAACTCAACAGTGTACTGTATGTTATCGCGCAGCCGATTTAATTAGTCTTTCTTTGATTAATACTTAGACAATGCAAAAAGTTTATTTTGTCTATATATTTTTGTCTTTGGTTTAGGTTAGTGCCATTTCTGACAGAAAGAGTTGGAATTCGCCAGACCACCACTTTATATTGGCAAACGGTGCGAAGAGGTCTGGATCCACGCCTGCCTCTAGGTGCCCGGAAATTGCACTCTCATACCTTACAACAATACAATACAACAATTATTTTTCTTAATACAATTTACGGGGTTGCGACCGCACCCTCTGCATCCGCCACAGTAGTTTATCTAGAGAAATATGATGGCTTATCTTAGGAAATATTTTGTCTTTGAAATAGGGTGGCAAATCTTGCATATGCTTAGTAAGGATGGAGTATTTTGAATTATTATTTGTTACTAATTACCAATTCTAATTATTTAATAATCATTGTCAATCATTATGAAATATCTATTATGAAATTACTAATTAATAAATTTATTGGCACTACTGTTCAGTAACTTTCGTCTTCTCTAGAGAAACAGAGTTACGTGATAAGTCTTAGATGCATTTGGTTTTCTGAAGGATTTTGGAAGAGGCTTCTGCTTACAACTAGCCAGTGCTACATAACATGGTAGTTATTCTAGCTGGTGCAATTTTTTTTATACCTCCTTGGTAAGGTTATATATAGTAAAAATAAAATGATAATTGCCTAAGAATATATAAAAAATGGGCCTGAGCGCCCAGGCAAAGCTTACCATGTAGGCTTACGCCTAATTACTGTACTGTATTTGTAAGATATGCCTACACTTGTACAGTAAATTTTAATAGGCCTAATAGTAATACTATGAAATCAAAAACTACAGTAAGTTAGGCCTACGTATACCAGTGGCGAATCCAGAAATTTGAAATAGAAGTGAGAAAATTTACGATTATGGCACCTCTAGATGACCGAAAATGGCACTCTCAGACTTAAAATTTGAATACAATTCAATGATATCGACTACGTTGTACTGCTTAACAGAATAAATCAGATCTTTTTTTTTTATGATTTCTTAATTTATTTCTTTTAATATATGCATAACAATTTTTAATTGAATCAAATATTGAATTTTATTTTTTAGTTTAGTTTATGTAGCTCAACAAGAACAGAATATTTTTCAAATTCTATTTGTAATACACATAAAATTGTTTCACATGCAATTATTATCTTTCCATTTAATTTCAACCCCCATCCAATGGTTCTAGCGCTGCACAATCATTTTGAGTAAATTGATACTGAATCAAATATTTAATTTTATTTTTTAGTTTAGTTTATGTAGCTCAACAATAACAGAATATTTTTCAAATTCTATTTGTAATACACATAAAATTGTTTCTCTTCTTAACCATCTTTCAACATTATGTACATTTAAACAAAACATAAAGGACTACAAAATCTTTACACTTATTATATCTTTTACATCTTACAAAAGGGTTACACACATTTTGATATTAACATTTACAGTACGGTATATATTGAAATTAATAATCAAAAGACATTTAAAAAAAATATTGCTATGGCTGGAGAGTCAGAACTTAACAATTTAATTTCAGCTATCTCTGGGCAGTCGACAATTCTGTTCTTCATGGACTTGTCTATCTACCTCTGTAAAAGACAAACAATGAGAATAGTGTGATATGAAGAATTGCATACACTCCATCCTGGTCATATCGATATTTGATATCTGTTACTGCATAACCTATATAAGTAGATTTTGATATACTGGTTCTCTTTGAAAAAAATCCTGAAAACTACAATTAAAACAATACATTTCTCATACATAAATACCAATATATTTGTTGGCCACCAGTTCTTGAACGCTGGTTTTACATTCTTTTTTCTTCATATCAAATATGCTGTTAATGTAAACAAAATTCAACTACAGTCACTCCATAGAGTGCATACAAAAAAAACAATAGGCAGGCTGTGTATGATGGGCAAAACTGCAGCATACCCTCAATGAAATAATGGAATCACCCATCATATCCAGACATATTAGTTTATTGAGTGCTGCAGCCAACTCTGAAGAAAATAATTGAATCTTCCGCCCTATTCAGGCACGTTTTCTTGAGTGCTGCTTGACTGCAAGTGAACTTGCCACAAGTCCCTTGTTATAATTTTCTCTTATTCTTGACAGCGCCGCCAACGAGTGAATAAAGTTAAGCTATTATAATTTTTTTCTTTGGTTGAGTCTTTACAATCGAGTATGGAATGGCAATTAAATGTGGTATGGCGCGCACATTAAGTGCAATAAAGAGCGAGTAACCCATAATTAAGGCCTTTGACCTTTTCTTTAGAAAATTGAAAGGTGTCTTTCTTTCTTTAATTATTATGCACAATTCCACTAAGTTTCATGATGATCCATTTATCAGTTTTTGCGTAATCTTGCTAACAGTAAAAAAAAACAAAAAACAAAAAAACACATGCTCTCAGGTTACGACAATACTACTTATGTAGGGATGCAGCTTACAACAAGATTATGATGAATGAATTCTCACTAAATATCAACAAGCTTCAGATCTTCACTGCAATTATAGCTACTAGTTTGCTGCCACCAATATTTCACTGCCTTTCATGGTAGAATACTTAAAACCTTATATCTTGATCTGTCTTTTTTTTATATCACACACCCAAAAAAATTAAAATATAATTTAAAAAAAATATACTACTGAGAAAATTACCTTTGTACAGAGAATCAGTGTACCATGTATACACACCTGCAGTAAAGTAGTTTTCCAGATCATTTTGCCATAAGTTATGCAATCATATACAACAACAATATTCCACCATTAAACTATTTACTTGTCAACCAGCTTTTCAATTTCCAGGTAGGACAAATCTTGTGGTCAGATTGATAGGCTGAAAAAAAAAATAAACTCAAAATTTATAAACATTTACTAATAAATAACTTATTATCACCTCACTACACTAGTATGGATTTATTAAAGGACATGTGAAACCCAGTTAATTATTGTCCTACATGAATGGACAAGCTCAATGCTGGTCTGGATGTTGATATAATTTACATGGATTTTCAAAAATCATTTGATATGGTACCCCATCAAAAATTGCTTATGAAATTAAAAAGTTATGGAATCACAAGTCACATTTTGAGATAGATTGAATTGTTGTTAATGGGGTTTCATCAGAGTGGTCTAAGGTTAGTAGTGGCGTCTTGCAGGGCAGTTTTTTTGGGACCTTTGTTGTTCGTACTGTGTGTCACATACTAATGATGCATACAAGCTCAGGAACTGTTTTTCAATTTTTTTTTTGCCGATCATATAAAATATTTATAGACATGCTAATGATACAAAGAACTGTCAAATGTACTTGAAATGTGATCTGAATGTGTTACATGCAAGACTAATAACTGGCAAATGTGTTTTCACCCAAACAAAATTGTGCCGTTATGAGATTATAAAGAATTTGATTACAGTATTCTTTAACACCTAAGACGCCAAATGAAATAATTTTAATGTAAATCACAGAAAGATCTAGGAATAAGAACTAACGATTAACTTAAGATTCCACACTGAGGGTGGATTTGGAAAGTCCAAAAAAAAGAAAGAAAGAAAGAAAAAGGAAAAAAGGATCACCCAAAACGCCTCAGAGGTTATTTCTGGGCATCTAGACCACAAATATTTCGCGGGGGAATGCCCCCAGATCCCCTGGGGTAGGGTTATCTCAATCGGAATTGTATATTTCTGTATTCTTTTTTGCTTTTTGATATTCAACTATGTGCCATAAAATGTTACTGTGTAGGATTATACTACCTTCATCATTGCTATGTTTTGGATCGATTGTTGTGCAAGGTGTGTTGGTGTTGTTTGCGGCTTCTTACCCTGTTTTATTTTTTCAATTAATTGTTCATATTCATTTGTAATTTTGGATGTTCTCCTTTTTGGAGGATTTATTGGATAAATTGAAATTTAAATACAAATGCATTAACATTAGTGAGACATTTGTTAGAATGGAACTTCTGCATAGACTCTGATTTTTATGGCAGATCAAATAAGGGTAGAATCTGTCCTAAATGAATCCTGGATTTATAAAGATTTATGTCCATTGACCTTCCAAATTTATGTTCCCAGGAGCTAAATAAAAATATTTGGAATTGGACAAAAACTGCCATGTTGCATACTAGAACTATCAGGAATAAATATACAGATAAAGGCTCCCGAGGGGGCATAGACACAAAAACCGCTTATAACTCAAATAGCACGCATCATCTGGCACTATAGCAGCGTGTGCAAGCGACGCATTCGCTGTAACAACGAAGCAGCTTTATTAAAAACTATTTTCTCCATGATAAAACGTCTCTTTGTTATTTTTTTTTTCAATTTCCAGACGGTTTCGCAGCCCTCCAAAAATGTTTCGAGGCCCAAATTTAGGCCACGGACCATAGTTTGCGGAACGTTTACTTAAATGATTGCCTTATCTATACCTGTCTTATAGATTTGATGATTGTTGCTTTGCGTATCAATATGCTATGATCTGTACCATCTTCTCTCTGATTGGTCAGTAGTATGCGTGTATGTGGTACATGTAACCAGGATGCTCCCAAAGCAGGTTTTATTGAATTCCTGTCAGATTGCACAACACGATTTGTTACCTATTGAAAATTAAAACTGCAATACATAAATGCATCAACTGCAAAAAAAAAAAGAAAAAAAGACAAACAAAACACGGAATTCTCTTCTAAATGAGACAGATGGTTGATTGGTATAATCTGATACTATTCTACTGTATCTAAATAAAGGTCAGTCTAAACTTACAGCCTAAATATCTGCGCTGGTTCGAGTGGCATGCTTGCTTATTGTTCTGGTGGTGGGAAAAGTCTTCTCGGATAAAGAACATAAAAAATGGGCCCAGTTTACACAATTGGTTCATGGAGAATTTAAAGACCCTGTACATCTTTGAGATGAGTAGGAGTTACCCCAGTGTACTGGTCCATGCAGCCCCTGTTGCCCTACAGTTATGGATCATAAAATCCTTTGCAGGATGTACCTCCGTCAACTAAACTCGTAAAGAGAACCTGGCCTTTTGAAAAAACCTTTTAAATATTCTTGTACCTGTTGCATAATTTTACCTATTACTATACACCTTACCTAAAGCTCTGTCTACACTACCAAACTGTATTTGAAAAAGTTGTGTGATGTGCCCCAAACGTATGATGATGTCATATTATACCCAAATATGGGCATATCACATTCCCTTGTCACATACAATTTGCTACCTTACCAAAGCAGCAATGTTTTCTTCAACAACAATTTCTTTCAGTTTCCGTGCCACCTGCATCATTAGTCCATGTCCTAGACAAAAAAACAAACATGTCCATAAATGTAATTGGTAATCCGTTCATCATAGAGAATTTAAATTTGCACCATCATCATTATCATCAACATAGTCCTTAATCATTATGTACACTGTATATCATCCTTCTTCATGAGCTGAGTGATTGCCTGAGAGGTACTGTTCCTGTTTCTTGCGCTGAAGACCCTGGTTCAAAATTAGCCAGCATCAGTTTTTTAATTGTAGTCTGATTGCTTGGCTCCTCAAATAACCCTCATTGCGACATTTACACTAGACACAATAACGACATATCGCATCATTTATGTTCTTCAACACTGAGCGTATTTTTTCGACACGACGACATATCGCATCGTTTATATTTTTCAACACTGAGCGCATATTTATTGTGTCCTTGTCGTGTCGTTATCGTGTCTAGTGCAAATGTAGCTTTAGGCGGGTTAAAGACAATGTTTGCATCCATATGTGTCCATTTATGTTTATAATTAAGTCAGACAAATAATGTATATTCTCCCCTAAAAGACAAGACTTAAAATAGCAAATTACAATCGAAAAACAGCAGGAGGTCATCTTGTACGCACAACACATACAAATTTTTGGTTTTTAAATCATGTTTATCTGATGTGCAGATCGCCTGGAGCACGCAAATTTACTACCGAAATGAAGCTACTATTACTAACTGTTGAATGAACTCAGTTTTTAAGTGCGGGGAAATACAATTTTGATGAACATTTAAATGCCTATAAAAATGGTATTATTTGGAGGATTAGCCCTACATTTTGTCTCAAGACCACAAAGAGCAGAAAAAATAGAAATTCTCACTGTCAAACAAGGAGGGTCATCTTATACGCCCGACACACAAAAATCTTTTCAAAATCGGGGGGGGGGGGGTCGTCTTATACACAGATCGCCTTATACCTGAGAATATACAACATACAGTAACAAATGTATGAAAAAATATAAGTATACCTTCAATTTGCTTGCCTCCAATTATGGGTGCAATTACTGCAGCAATTGAGTCAACAATAACAAGTTTAAGATGAGCATAGAAGACACTGTCATTATGTATTAATGCTGGAAGATTGTGAAGTACTTCAAGGAGTCGAAACACATCAAATGCATGTATACATTTCACTTGCTCTAGTGCTTCAGATAAATTCTGTTTAAGAAAAAAAATAGTGTAAATTATTTGACATTAACATCGAAAGTATATCAGCCTGATAGCACTGATGTAGCTAGGTAGTATAGAACATTGATGTGTACTTAGAACACGTCCCTCTGGGACTTTGTGTGGTACACACATTAAAACAACAATAGAGAATCCTATCCTATGGAATAGAAAGGTAAAGTATTAACAGCTGTGCAAAAAGGTAAAGTATTAACAGCTGTGCAAAAAGGTAAAAGATGAATACAAGGAGAACATATGAAGATAGGGGCAAGCTAAACAGAAGGTGTGAAAGACAGAAAAGAGTATAAAAACGATGGAAGATTGCAGGCAAAATGTAGTAAAAGTGCAAATAGGATGACGAAAAACTGGTTGAGCCAAGATGAAAGATTTTAAAGGAACGATGTACTGTAGGAGCAGGATGGTAAGAAGAAGGAAAAGCAAGAGGCAATTATTATAAGATATATTTTAATGAAAAACAAACTTTAAGTCAACATTGAGCGCAGCATACCTTTTGTGGTGAACCACTTAAAATCATTAATTCTCTTAACCTCTCAGAAGAAAAATCAGCACCAGTGCTGATGTATAATACGCAGTGTTTTGGAACTAGACTGGTTCTTGCAGCCACTGCCAGGCAAAGCTGTAAATTAATTTTCAAAAAATTAAAGAGAAAGTGATCTTGATTTTATCAATGTTTATGGAACATGATTTTTATGCATATTTTGATACATCTTTTTTATACAGTCTATAATTTGCATCATCTCTGTAGCACTTCAGTGCACCTGATGAAGCAAGCATAGACTGCTTGCGAAAGCTTATGTGAATAAATACTATAGTCAATAATGTGCTTGGTTGTTCTTCCATACGCCCAGGACATACACAGGTGTTAAAGTAGCATCCTTTAGCGAATAATCGCAAAAAATGGATTCTAGTGGCTGTTATCAGTTGACTGGTACAGTCGTATCAGGGTCACCACGTGCAGGTTATCAGCATGACTCCAATAAAATGCTACCTACTAATGTGTTTTATTTTACATAGTTCTTACAAAGTGCTACCCGTGTGTTTCATTTTACATAGTTTTGCCTATTACAGCTCCACCTACTATTATATCATGCATAGAGTGCATTAATAGAAAATGAGATTTTTCACCCAGTTAGAGTTAGGCTGTGAAAATGTATGCTTTGCCCAAGTACAGTGATATTTCCATCAGTTATCTTTTTTTTCATAGTACTTACATAGGCCTTTTTTTTGTTGGTAATATGGTATTTGGTCTGCGTCTGATTGTATTTCAACAAATTATTTGATTATTTTTAGATGAGCAATATTTCAATTGAATTATTGATTTTAGTGCACATACTATCACAATTATTAATTGTCTTTCTTACCTGTGTTTTACCTGCTGCAGATGCACCAGCTAATTCAGTGAGTTCAGTTGATAATAAGCCACCACTAAGGAGATTGTCAATACTGCAGGTTTCAAATTGAATGAAGTCAATGTTAAAAGTGCTTTAATATTTAGTGCTGTTAAACTTTCGTCTATGATTGAACCAAAAATACCATCGGCATTTATCTGGACGATCTACATTTAACAGCAACCACATGAATATTTGTAATTATGACAAACTTGGAAACCAGGAATGGAAAAACAAGCATCTTAAAATCACCATGATGCAGCTCCACTAATACTAGACAAAAACAGACCTAGAAGGTGACAAAGGATTGTGGTAATGAAGTATTCCACATGGGCGGATTTAGGGATGGGGGCTGGGAAAGAAAAAGTAAAAAATTGAGCGCTAAGACGCCTCAGGGGTTATTTTCTGGGGTCTAGAAAACAAACATTTTGTGGGGGAACCCCTAGGGTAGTGTTGTCTCGATCAAGCCTACCCTTTTGCTAGCTCACCTTTGAATTCCAGTGTGTAATATTGTCAGCTTTTGTGACACTTGATGATAGATGTTTGACCCCGAGACCACAAGGGATGCATGCTGTGCTAAGAGAGCTCTACGTATTGCTGACACTACCTACATACGAAATTCAATTATGTACATTAGTTTGATTTTTGTATTCAAACATTAATGACAGGTTACAGAGTACAGTACTTGCAAAGTTTTTTTTTAGTTACCAAAGATTTGTGATTTACAAGTACAAGTAGATATTGTGTAATTTACATACTAAATTCAAACTAAATCCAAATTAATTTGAACAATACAGTACCGATCGTGGGCAGCGCACATTTTTGTGGATGCAGTGCCCGCATGCTAGATTTTCTTCAATTTTCTTTGGCATGCTGTATTGTACAGCCCGTGGCACCACATCACTGCAGACGACACAGGCTAACTGCCTGCAGACAATGCAGCCAACAACAACACCTATAACATCTATACAACACCAAAATACTATTTCTGAATTACTACCATAGTCTAGTACTTCATGTTTGACAATTTTTCTAATTAAAAATTCACCCATAGATTTAATATATAAAGATATCGGAAGATTGTATATTGTAATTTATGTATTTACTGTAACAATTTTGATTCGTCTCTACAGCATGCTCATTTTATGCATACCTATGTATTTAGCTACCTGTATGTATTGACATATATGACGTATTGACATAATATATATAGGTACAATGTAGTAGGCCTACTGTACATAAGTAATACTCTTAACGATCTAATTAATTTATTATCTTATGCTGAGTTGGATGATTATGTTTATGATTCTACAGTAATACTAAATTACCTTATTAGGCCTATTGTAAGCTATGGGTTACAATTATGAACCAAGAATGTTGTATGCTTAATCCACACTGTGGGTGCTGTGCGCATGGCGGGTACCTTTTAAATCAATATCTACTGGATCTACCTGGATAATAGAGATGCAAAGCTTTATAGATATGTGTCCCTCTAGATATCACTTTACTGTAGGTGCATGGGTTGAACTTTAGTGGGTGGTCAGACCAGGGTTCTTGTAGACGGCTTTTGAATTGGTTAATTGTACTTTTCTAAAATCTTGACTGCGGGTACTGCAGTGGTGAATGTGGAACGCGATGTCATGGGCCAAGTGCGGGACAAAAGTGCACTGCCAGCGATTGGTACTGTATTTACTAACATAGCAATAGCTTTTTTTACCTGCATTCAATTCAGTTCCTAACAAAAATTAATTGATACTGTATGTGAATAACTGTCTGTAAAATAAAAAGACTGTATACATTACCGTATGAGAAAATGAACATTTATTGGCTATTTGGTCTGGACTGTGAGCCAGGAAATCAACCACTGAAAAAAAGTGTACCTAGAGTCAGTCAGGCCTGTAATAATAAACGACCTAGCTTACAGTAGGGCCTTTAACTAATTAGGGTAGGAATTTTATTTGGGTAGGCCTTCAATTTTCAATTATAAACAGGACCTCAGTTTAGGCTACATACATACTACCAGCATGCATGCTTGGCCTCTCTATATACTATTAATACTAGTAGTTATCTCTCTAGTCTACATTATGGCCCTACATGTAGTTTTGATATCATTCAAATAACATTAAACAAAAACAACCCCTGATTATATAAGAGTCCACCTGAGTTGCTGCACACAACTGCTGCTCAATGCTGTAGCCAAGATTTTAAAACTGTGGGGGAAAATTTAAGGGTGCACCAACTTTACACGTAAATTCAAATAATGTGGACCCATTTTTTTAAAAGCTGTCCTATTTTACACACAAATATGAATAAACCAGGGACCAATTTTCTTAAAATTTGACCCATTTTACGCAAAATACGCCTTTTTCCCGCTGCGGTAGACATCTTCGATAGATGACAAACAATGCTAAGCAGCGAAGCGTAACCAACCTATTTTCGGAGGTCAAATTACTCAAAAAATCATATATCCTTAACGGGAGGTCGTGTCAACATACTTTTTCTTTAAAATGTTTGCAAACAATATACTGTATCTACGTACCGTATGAATAAAAAAAAAAATTGAAAATTTGTTTTGTCTGTCAAAACTTAACTGGAAAATAGAAGTACGATTTTGTATAATGCATGTTGCTATTATTTCAATTAAGTTTTGACAGACTAAACAAATTTTAATTTTTTTGTTACTCAGAGTCATACAGTACTTAGATATATCCTTTGCGAACATTTTAAGGACAAAAATATGTCTATACGACCCTCCGTTAAGGAGTTATGATTCTTAAAGTAACATGACCTTTGAAAATATGGCCGGCACGCTAATGATATTTGGTCGAACAGTGTGAAATAATGGTAATGTGTGTGTTAACACTACACAAAATCGGTCTTCCATTTTCCAGTTTAGTTTTGACAGACTAAACAATTTCCAATTTTTTTTTAATACACACAGTATGTTATATCCTTTGCGAACATTTTAAAGAAAAATTTATGTTGATACGACCCTCCGTTAAGGATTTATGATTTTTTAAGTAAAATGACCTCCAAAAATATGGTCGAAATGCTGATATTTCTATTGGTTACGCTTCGCTGCTCAGCACTGTTTGTCATCGATTGAAGATGTCTACCACAGCGTGAAAAAGGCCTAGGCTAGGCCTAGCCCTAGGCCTATATGACAGGACCCACGGGCCACTTTCTTAAAAGTTGACCCATTTTACACAACATTATGAGAAATCTGGACCCATTTAAAAAATGTCTATGTGGACCCAACAAAAAAAATGTGTGGGACTCTCCCAATCTGGCTACGGCACTTGCTGCTGCTTTACTAAACAGAGTGATGCCCGCCCGCCGAGTCACACAACAAGGGGCCTACTAGGGTCCTAGCTAGCCTCTAGGCCTTAACGAAGAGAGAGGTGAAACATTTTAATAATAAATTTTCTCACCTGTACGGATTCCTACTGATCTCAGAATATTAATATTATCGGTCGACAGTTCACTGCATGTTCCTGGACATAAAATAGACATGGTGGTGGATCTGATCTGACCGATCGTAAATTTTCGCGGCGGACATTTAAAATTAAGGTCGTCTATAGAGGGCGGTGTTTCTTGTTGTAAAAGCGTGTTTTAGGCGAATCCCGTTTTTAGGCTAGGTACTATCTATATTGGATATCATTGTTATAAATGGCTCTACGCAGGATATCTATTCCATCAGTTTGTAGGCTTTATTCTTGTGCATCTTTTAGGTATCTCCAAAAATGTTACAGGTAATTATACACTTTGATTGCGGCATCGGTTAGCCAGGCCCATATGGAGCAAGCTACCTACATTTCGTCGTTTTTTTGTTGTCGGTCATAAACGTTTCTAATTACCTTTTGCACACACCGTAATCAAGAGTATCAGGGCCTAGAAAAATTATATAAACAAACTTATGAAACTAACTGGCAATTGCTGTGATATATTATTATCAGGTATATCACCACCTACCTGCATTTATATATTTTTAATTATAGTAGGCCTACAGTAAGCAAAGGCTAGGTTTAATGCCAGTAGTAGGCAGGGAGTTGTTTTTATAGTGTAGGGTAGTTGGCATAGGCCTAGACTCTAGTGGAATGTAATGATTGATGTATATTAAGTATATGAATTTCTGTTATTATTTTTACCTTACTGTAATTATTAAAGGTCTGTATCAGTCATTCTTAATTATTATTTTATTAATATTAATTATATGCCTGAATATTCAATATATTTTGAGTTTTGGTAACATAAAGTTTAATAATTTGAAATATGAATATCGAGCTAAGAAGCTACAGTAATTTATCTATTATCATTGTCATCTTGTTATCATCATCAATACCATCATTTATCCACTTGTCAATGCTTCTGGATCTCCATCAATATTTCTGTTACCTTTCAGCACAGATGACCAGAATTTCAAAATATATACAAAAACTGGCGACAAAGGTATCTACCAAATTATTGAATTACTGTAATCTATAAAAAATTCTCAAATGAAGCTCATAGTAACTGCATACCTTAGTTAGCTATGAAGCATAAAATAACATATTTTTTTATTCAACTGTATGTTCAACTACTATGATGTTCTTCTGGGGAATATTCTTATGTATTTCTTTTTTAGTCATTTACCAGCAACACAATAAATCCTCATATATGAAGTCACCCTTTATTTCAGTTATAAATATTCCACATAAAATACAGTCTCCTATACTGACTGTTCACTGTTGAACAAACATATGTTTCAAATTAACATATTGAAAGAATGGTGATTATACATTTTTTCCATTTCTTCATGTTAAAAACTGTTTTGAAAACAATTTATATTTTATAAAATTAAAATACTCTAATGGTTTTATATAAATTTTATATGTGTTAACCATATTTAACAGTTTGTTTTATATTATGATGTATATTGTATCCATGGTTCTACAGTATAGTAGTGTATCATATTTAGAAATAGAATAGAGGGTGTCATTTTTTGAAAGACTTTGTTGATGTGTTATTTGTACTGTACAGGCACATCTGCTACTCTGCTTGGTGACCGCAGGCCGAAGGACGACGACATTTTCAATGCTGTTGGTACTACTGATGAGCTGTCGTCGGCAATTGGGTAAAGTAGGCCTACTACCACATCTCTTTTGCGAAGGATTTGTTTACAAGCAGTGGTATACTAATAGTGCATACTGTACAGTAGTTTGGGATATACAAGCTCCTGCCTTAAGATTTTCCATTTCTACTCTAGGATGCATAGTTTGGGGTACTGATATGTGGGCTCTGGCCTTAAGCCCCAATCGCATGGCTCTTATTTCTGTAAAACTAAACTGACACACTGATTAGTTTACCCATAAGAACTGCAGTGCAAACAGCCTAGGAAGTTTTCTGGTCAGGAAATAGGAGTAAACTTACTCGAGTCGACTGTTGGTTTCACTGAGGCAGTTGTGAATTTGACCAGGCTAGATAGTCCAATGCAAATAGCGCGACTCTTCCTTCTCTTCCTTAAGCCACAAATGCATGGCACTTATTTCTGTAAAACTAACTAACACGCCAGTTAGTTTATCCATAAAGAAGTCCAGTGCAAACAGCCCAGGAAGTTTTCTGGTCAGAAAATTGGAGTAAACTTACTCAAGTCAACGGTTAGTTCCAATGCAAATGGCGCGATTTGTTTAATCTTCCGGAGTCACTGAAGTGGATGAACTTTGTTGGCCAACCACACATTTTTAACCCGGTTCTGTCATCAGCGATCAAAGTTTCACTTGCTTTCTTCCTTCCCTTCTCTCCCTTGCGGTCTGCTAAGTGGAAGTAGAGGTCACATTTTTTAATTCCTGTGTGAATGAGGCTTTAGTATTTTTCCTTTCTACCACTGGATACATTCTTTCAGGTATGCAGGCCACCAGCCTTATGATTTATTATTCCTACCCCAGGATCCATAGTTGGATGCATGCAGGTTTGGGAGTTAATAGGATTTTAATGCTGGCATACGCCTTAATGTCTAGTTTGGGGTATGCGGGCTGAAAGTAAAATTGTTGGATACAAGATTTTTTAAATATTGTCAAAATGTCATTAAGGTACTTTTTAAGGTATTGTGTATTGCAGAATATTAAATGAATAGTATTAAAATAATTTATGTAAAAAATTCAAATAATTTAAAACTATTAGCTTGAACCTATTTAATATTACATACAAATCCTTATCATGGTATGATTTTCTTATATTTTGACAGCTTGGCTAAGGAATTTGCAGAAGATAACTGTCATTTATTTGTGAGTCAGTTGGAAGAGGTAATTTAGATTCATTAACTTTTATAAAAAGGGGTCTACTTATAGGAGGATACCGGATATAAAAGAAGTGGGGATATACAAGGGTGGGGCTACCATTTAAAAGTTTATTGTTGATTTTTTGAAAGCCAAAAATATGTTGAGGGTGGGATAGGGATATATGTCATAGTAGAATATTATCACTGGCTTATTATTGCATATAAAAATAATATTAAAGTCATTCCATAATGGCATACCTCTGTGCTGTTCCTGAGCACCAATTATAAAAAAAAAAAAACCAAAAAATTGAATTTCCGTGACCTTTGACTTATTTTTAAAAATGTCTCTCATCTTAGCCTTAACCTTCGACCATTTCACCCCAAAATTTAATCACCCCTTTATGAACCCATATCTAATACATAACTACTTCACTAAATTTTACAATGAACCATATATTAGTTTTTATATTATCCTGCTAACAGGCAGACAAACAAATAAACAGTGGAGGTAATCATTCTGTACTATTACCGTGTTTAAAATTACATAAATAAAACTGGTGTGGCAATAAGCTTTTATGACAGTGTGATATATTATTATATTTTATGTGATATTTACCACATCCTAATGATGATTATTATTATTATTTGATACTCCCAGACTCACCAATCCATCTTGTATTACCGTATTTATTTGAATAAACACCCTGCTTTGAATAAACGCCCGTCAAATAAACGTTTATTTTTTTCCTTGAATAAATGCCCCCCCCCCAAATGACAGTACACAAATATAATGGAAGTAACATCATTCTCAACACATTCTAATAATGTTCTACTTCAGTAGAATTGCATTATTTCTAACTTGGTTGGGATCAATAAATCTTAATGATCACGCAATAATAAATTTTCACAGTAATTGTATCCCTCGATTGAACGCCCCTCAAAAACCATTCTCAACAATATTGTAAGTACGGTATTTATCTTGCGTTGCTAAATTAAATTGAATACAATTATTTAAAACCTCTACTAGATTCAATGTGCCCTGCAAGATATTGGGTCAAATATTGCAGCTCCAAGACAAATGGCATCTGATAACCAATTAAGTGAGTGAAAAATGATGCAGATTTTGTGTGACAAAATAAGTAATGCTTTTACAATATTAATGATAATAGATATAAGACTACAATATAGCTAAATTCAAAAATATCTTTATTGCAATCAAAGTAAACAAAGATTGAATTATATGGTAAAGAATTCAAATACAGATAATCGAAAAAGGGCAAACCAAAGATCAAACTATAAAAATATAAAAAAATAGTTACAATAGAATAAAAAAAAAAAAAAATATTAGCAACCTAATTCATTCAAATTCATTTACAAATAAAATTGAAATGCAATACAGTAAAACATGGTTATGATTTTTAAAGATTATTATAATTTAATTTAACATCATAGTCAAAATTATTAAAATTATTATTTATTTATTTATTTTTAAGTAGAATAAAATTTGAAAGTAGTTAATTATTCATTTAAATTGACATAATAATTAATTTACATTGATTAACAGAAACATGTAAATATGTATTATGCTGTTCTAATATATCACAGCACAAACCATCTCATTATAAAAATATTTTTTTCGTTTATATATATTTGTTTATATTGTAGGGTTTCATAAATATATTAGGTTATCAATCACCCCTGTCTAAATCTATTACTTTTTAAATTATTTTTTTTTTAATTATTGCATTAAAAAAACAAGAAAAAGTTTTTGTTCCATTGCCTTGTCTAGCCATTTTAAATCAAGATGCTTTCTAATTTTTTGTTGAGAAAGTTGAAGGAAATAATATGTTCAATCATTTGTTTGTAGAAAAGTTTAACATGTTACGAGTTGCCAATACTATACAAAACTTTATAATGCAAAGTACTTTGCTCTCAACTCTCGGATTTACTTGAGTGTAATAAAACTATATAGTTCCCTTATTCATAACTTTTCTAAGAGGGTTAGAATGATGGATTAATAATCATTAAGGAGGCTTAAATTTAAAATAGTTTTAAATAAACCTTTATATTGATGTGTACAGTAGACTGATACTGTAGATGTTTTACTATTATCAGGAAGTACAGCATTTGAGGGTTCAAGGGTTGAACTACTAGAAGAATGGATTGATGAACACACGGACAAGCTACCGCCATTGAAGAATTTCATTTTACCCGTAAGCTTCATTCCATTGAATATCATCACCTATCATAATGATGATCATCAACGTAATCATTATCATGATGATCATGACCATCATCATCACCATTGTCATCATGGTCATCCTTAGTAGAGCAGCAAAGGTACCCAATTACCACAGCATGAAGCTTTGCACAAAATATCTATGTGAAGATTAAAAACAAAGCTGTGTGAAAAGTTGCTGTGGCCGCCATTTTGAATTAAAAATGACCACCTCTAAAAGACGGAATCCATTAATTTATGAAAGCGAATTATTCACAGCTATTGTACTGAAGTAATCCATAGTTCAGTGTCAAATACTATTCTTGTATTTCTGAGTATAGTAGTGGTAGAATATTGATCAATAATGAATACATACAGAAATATAACTACTTCATCTTCATAAGTATATGTAGCATTTTATATATTATATAGCCGAGAAATAGCACATGCCTATTTTAAAAAAATGAATGTCCCTCACTTTAGGAGTTTAAATTTGAATTGAAAAGTAATAAGGGCCGGCTTGACCCGATTGCCAAGATATATGGATTCCGTGTTTTAGAGGCGGCCATTTTGAATTAAAATGGCAAAAATAACAGGTGTCAGAAACTTGGTGCACAACTTTTTTTTTAAAAATCTACACTTATTTTGTGCCAAGTTTCATATCTTGGTAATAGAGTGCACTACTTGGGTCATTTTTTGGCCACTAGCTGCGCTACTACCTCAATTTGCCATTGCCATTGATTCCAATTCAAGCTTTGATTTTTGTAAAAGTAGATTTTATATTTTTTATGGTGTGAGACTTATATAACTGGGATACATTTTCAGGCAGATTTCCCTACTCCTTTAACAATGGTCCTACCATGCATACAATAAGAAAAAAACATTACAAAAGAACTGTACATAGAATACAATCAATACTTTTATATTACAAGAAAATGTTATCAAATCATCACATTAGAAACCCTCAATAGTGCATTATTTTTACACAAGATGGTTTAACATTAAAACAACACACAGTACATCTTTTCTTCTCATCTGAAACTGGTACAGTAATTACGGACCATCTGTGACCTGTAAAAATAAGTGTATTCAATGTTTGCCGGTTTTGAGCAAGACTTGAGTTCATTTAATTTTATTTGTGACGATAATTCTGTTGTATTTTTAGATTTGATACTAAATTACAATGCAAAGTCAGTTTAAATAGCAATCCGATTATGTAAAAGTCTTTTATATTTTTTTTAAATTCTTAACATTATTACTCTATACCTTACCACTTGCACGCAGGAAAACTTTAAAGACTTGAATCTAACTGGAATGAGCACATTGTATGAAGATTAGTATTCACATATTCACAGTATCGATTCAGCTACATTAACCATGTTTTTTTTTCTCACGTGTCAAAATCAATACCACTGTGCATAATGATATTTTCAAATTAATTCCAAACTGACTCTTAAGGGGGACATCAATTTTGATCACAGGATGCACAAAGAATACCTGAGTTTGTACCTGTGGGAATAATAATGATAATGATAATAATAATAAATAACGATGCTGATGACGATGCTGCTGTTGTAAAGGGATTTATACTGCTCCTTTCCCAAGGGATACGAGGCTCTGGCGATGTTATTATTACTCCTGGTCATCGAATCCATAATCAAACCAGTACAAAGTGCAACCTCCTCTACTCCCTGTGGCATATTCCTAGTCATGCTTGCATTTTAATGCCGATACAGAGTAATAAATTCAATGCTATATCATCCTACCAGGTACTTTTATTCCTGGGTGGAGAGAGACAAACATAGGTACTGTATGTGCCTTGCCCTTAAGAGAAATTCACAGCGAACTTTCGAACCTCCGACCTTAAGGTTGAGAGACAAAAACGCAACCACTATGCCAACCTCTCCTACACAGGCGGATAATAAGGACCCCACAAAAATGAAATCAAAATCGCACACAAGGGATAATTTAAGAGTCGCAAACTTGGGATGAATTTGAGTCGCACACATGGATGAATGAGGGCACACCTAATGGACATAATGTGTGTCACAGTCAAATTAATAGGGTTCACGCAACAACACAACAAGAATAAAAACATTTAAGTCATAGATTTTACTTAAACCGATCGTTGTACTGGGTATTTTGTTGTTTTGAGCGAATTGCGAGTATGGATTTGAAACCTCAAAAGTGATGGAAGTTCACATAATGACAAAATGTCTACATCTGTGTTTTAAATATGAAGATCCAATTGTATTAAATTATGATAATACCAGATTAATGTATCCCACCATTTATATAAATACGCAGGGCTACTGCATGGCAATCATGAGCAACATGAATTAGTCTAGCCTCCATCACTGCGTTTAATGGCATTCTAATTGTTGAATTATTATTTTTGTATAACAGTCTGGAGGGAAGACGAGTTCCTCTCTACACATTGCCCGTTCCGTTTGCAGGCGAGCAGAACGCAGGTAGATTCACAACAAGGTTTTTTTGAATTTTTCTTCTTGTATGTCATAAATTTTACATACCGGTATATTACTATCACTTTTTATAGAACCTATAAACATTTCTGACGACTGGACAAGTGACAATTGACATTTCGAATGTTTAAAAGTCCAAGTGCTTGGAAGTTACAAAATAAATATATAATATGAGACGATTTTGACAATAAGATTAAAATAAGTTGATCAAATAAGTATAAAATATCAATAAAATTCACTACCGTATTTATTTTATTCTTTGATTGTACATATTAAATTCTTGACGTTTTTTCTTTTGGGTATGTGAATTAGATGGGCCTAACATTTGAAATCTAGGTCTTTACCATTGTTTCTGCAGTGTTGTTCCATTGGTGAGAGAAGGCAATGTAGATGATACGGTTGGTAGATATCTCAACAGGTAGGCCTATGGCACATTGTGATGTTATTTAGAATAGAACATGGTAATCGTATTATACTGTACTATCAGTGTTTATTATCTATGATAAATTGGATTTATTTTTCGCATTTCACTGAAGGGAAACTCGCACTCACTGAATACAAATGAATGTAACAGGCTTAATACTATCATTTATAGTCTTGTTGTGCAGCAGTCCAAATTGAAATTAAAACTGGTTGATGCACAACGATCACAATCCAATGTACATCCAATGCATTAATATTGCTAATTGTATACCATAAAACTTTATATTTAGGACACTATGGATTTCTTTTTGAAATGGGCTTATTTTCGAGATATGGTCCTTTCCGAGATATTTTGGCAAACTAAAGAAGGGTCTTCTTTTCAAAGTGACTGCTGTAAATATTTGAAATTGCCTATTGACAAAACACGTCATATCGATTATAATCGTCCGGGAATTTCTTTGACTCTCATTTATAATGCAAGTAAGCCTACTGTTTCGAAAAGAAGCCAATGTTTCTAGATGGCCATATTTTAGATATTATTTTTTGCAAAGTAAAGAGGCGGCTTCTTTTCAAGATGGGTTTCCTCTCGAAATTAAGCCCACTGGGCTTCTTTTTCGAGCTTTACTGTCTTTAGTAAATTTTATCCAATTGGATTCATTTACAGACTGAGTGATTATTTATTCACTGTTGCGCGACTGGCTGCCAAAGATGAAGGGAAAGTTGAGACGATCTACCGAAGACCAAGAAAACGGAGAAACCCCAAAAAATGATTGATGGATTCTCATAAAATGCAAGGCCAATGGGTATTACCTCGGTACCTTTGCTAGGCCCATGCTAGGTCTAACAATCGGGATAGAATAGGTCCAAGCCAACCATATCTGTTGTTGCAGGATTAGCAGAATGTTTACACAATCATTTTTAAAATGGAAAACCTCATTATATTGTATTTACAGTATTCTGTTTTTAGTGATACACAGGTCTTGGTGCTAGGGAAATGTATTTTGACCTGCTGCTAGATAGAGAGTTAGTTCAGTTGGTTAAACTGGTTAAAACCCAGTACATTCTTCGGAAAGAGTGGATTTTTTCTCCCAGTGTAGGCCTACTGCCCTATTCACCCACCAGAAGTACCCCACCGGAAATATGTCTTCGGACTTTGTGGATTATTCTTTGTGTGATAATGTGTATGCACATAATTATTGTGCAAATTCAACATCCAGTATGCTGGTAATTGGATGGTCAGTCCCACATGATTTATGTGTGTACCTCTATAGGGAATGGGTCAATTTTACGACTGCAATGTCACTAAAAAGAAATTTATTCAGTTTAATAAATTATAATTATTTTTATTTGAGTTGATTTCATATATTTATCTTGTCGTACAATTGAACCTGGACCCACAATGAATGTTATCACAAAACATTCTCCAAAGACATTTCATTTTTATCAGATTTGGACAAAACAATGGGCTCCATAATCCAAACTTGCTGACAGTAATTTCACATAGGCCTATCTCTTTAGTTAATTCATGATATTTACAATTATTGCCGGTATTCTCACAGAGAAGCAAAATTTAACACAAAATCTTGCAATGTCTTCTTTCATTTTACATAACCCTACTTTTTTCATTCGTTTATTCGTGGTAGATTGCATTAACTTAGCTTAGACAAGTTTGTTTAGCTTTGAAAAAAATTATGCACAATTCGCCATCGTAATGTAGGCCTATTCTGTGATGATTACATGATCGTGGGCCTATCACATTACATCGCCCAGATTGCATACTAGATAGAATGCTGTTTTGCAACCATTTTGAATCTACCCAGCGGCGTACTGTATATGAGGGTTTGCGCGGGGTGCGAAAAAAGGCTCGCCCCCGTTGCCCACTTTCCATTGGAAATTTTCGAACATCAATTTGTTCAAGAAGTAGTTGAAAATCACCTCATATCACATTTGCCAGCTATGGACCCCTCAATTAATCAATGAACGCTTCACCTTCACATCCCTATCGGCCCCCACCCCCATGACTCTTAGATACGCCTCTGACTGTGACGCATGAGTACCTTACGAGTACGCACAAAAAAAAAGTGATAACCAATTGAAATTTCTTCCCACAAGACAACTCAGTATTTTATTAAGCTAGTTGAAAAAAGTGCGTGACTGAAAAATTATACCGTATTGTAATCCCCTTCTTCAGTAAACTAACCGACTGTCATATCACGACATGTTGTAGTCAATCAGAAAAAATTGGTTGTACACAATTTCAATTTTAATACTACAGCATACTATTAATATTTTTAACAGTAGGCCTATTGTTACATCGTTTATCTTATTTTTTTTCGCTATGCGCGCTCTGTGCGTCATGGACGTTCCCGAGGGTCTGAGAATTTATCCTGAAAGCATTATCAAAATTATTTGGAATTAATAAGATTCAAATAAATCAAAAATCTGTCTGTGTATGCGTGTTTATATGACGATGTCGACCTCTACAATAAAGCTAAAAGGATCCAAGTATGAATTATGCGTTGCTTAACTGAAGCGATATTTACCCAATTAAGCCACATTAGTTGAACATGTAACGATTGCAAATATTATGTTTTGTTTATTTTTAGATGGACGGTTTGATGCAATAGTACTGTATATCGGATTAAAAGCTTACACATGATATCAAACTACGGGAGCGTTTGGAGTTGGAATATTGTATCTGCTTTGTTTATGTGTGATATGTAACGTAAAGATTATCTGTCCATTTAGGAGATGTAAACAATCTGACTGAATGATAGCTCTGATAGTACAGGAGTGCACTAGACTAGAATAACCCGGGTATTAAATTATGCCGTTTGCACATCGAGTTAGTATTTCTAATTTCAGTTATATTAAGGCTCCTCCTGGTTAGAAATTAATTATTTTCAATGTCATCTTCGTCGTCGTCATCATCATCATCATCATCATCATTATCTTTGTCATCATCTTCGTCATTATCATCAACCTCGTCATCATCATCATATCGTCGTCGTCGCCATCATCACCATCATTTAAGAATATAACTACTAGCCTACAGTGGGAAATTGCTACAAACATAGAATTGGCTATTTTGGGCCTATATTTGTGTACATTGGTGACAAACCAAAGGAGTTGACGGTTTAGTATTGCGGTGTCCGCGCACGTGCGGGTGTCCATCTGCCGTCATTCTTACAGTGGCGGATCCGGGAGTGAAGGTAAATACACAACGAGTGACAGTTTTTTTTTTTAGGCTTTTTTTTAAACAACACGGTTTCCTATGTAAATCGGCCTATGTTCAATACGTTGGATATTCTCAAAATATTGTATACATTTCTCAAATTTCCCCACCACTTTTTCACCAAAAATGTTTCCTACTTTTAATTTCCCAAGCTTTCTCCTCAATACTGTATATCTATGATTACAGACAGATCGTGAAAAATGAAGCCGCTGATAGCAAATATTTTGTCTTAAACACGATAGCATAAAACCAATCTACGAGTGGTACGAGTGGTCTAAAATAAGTGAGTGGACAAGTGTGGAGCGGGCATTGTATGGAGCAGAGACATGAAGACTCCTAAAGAAAGTTGTCAGACGGCTGGAAGTTTTAGATGTACATGCGGAGAAGAATGCATGTGGTTCTGAGCAAAACAGAAGAGAACCAAGATTTCAGTTAAAATAATTGGATTGACATAAACATAATGGGAGATTATTGAAAGAAGTTAAAGAGGCGAAAGCGGAAGAGGAAAAACAAGAGGAGAAGGAATGAAGAAATGAATGGAAGAACAGACGACATGTCAGAAAAATGAGGATTATGGTTATGTCTATATCATCGGCATATCGTTTAAGTTGAGTTTGTGTAAACTCAACCATCGTCTTTTATACCACACAGCTGAAATAATTACTTTTTAATATGAAGGTAAACGTTTTATTATTAGGTAAGCTTCATGTAATACATAGCTTTCTTTTTAAAAGAGGTCGTTGAAAATTATACATAAAACCGCTCATTTAAAACATGCCAATTGTAAAGACTTCTAAGATTTACTTCATAAAATAAAATAAAATGCAATTCAACAGAGCGCATGTTAGTATATAAGGAGGAATTACGTAGGGTACTTGTTTGTAGTTTCAGTGCTAGTTTCAATCTCCATATATGTCTTCCTAATCGCAACCTTAATTCCCCGATCTGATGGATTTGATTCTATTACCGTTTTGATACAATATTTGGCATTTGAAATGCTTTCTCATTCCATATTCAGTTCACGATTTATGAGTTCGCAATTGAATGCGCAGCTTGCTGCCCATATAACCTGAGCATTTGATATAGACTACTGCGGCCCTGCCTGCTGACGGATAAAGTCGTTTTCAGTATTATACACTGTGGATTTCGTTGAGTTACAAAAAAAATTGTTTGCCTGCCAGCCTGTCGTCCGGTCGTCCGTTTCTGTTCTTAATTCTTCCTCAATATCATTATCAGTAATTGTGTTAGTATTTACAAAGGCATAGCCTACGGTTCTTTTCTGCATCAAACTAACTCCCTTAGGCTTAAATAGAAATATTTCTAGTTTATTTTATTCAGTAGTGATGCGGCATCTTTTGTTTGATACTCCACTTGCGTCATGAGATATAGCGCCCCCCTGAAGAAAATATATTCTAATCAGCGATTGACACTTTACATTCATATACAGTACAGTAGTATGTACTTTAGTCCAGGTAAAGGAATCAATGATGATTATTAGTATATTTAAGATTATTTCTGTATTTGATGTATTTTTTATATTTATGATTTAATTTGGCGTTAAGATCACTTCTTTTACTAACGGGAGATGCGGAACGAACGACCGGAGACCGAGCTAACTGAGAAAAGATCAGAGAGAAATCATATTGTATAGCCCTTTATTTTCGCGCCCTTAATAAAACAACGATCGCGTAAAATAAGGGCGCGCAAAATTCGCGAAATTCTGAATGATACTTGTCTTCAAAAGCAAGCCTAGTGCTAGGCCTTACCCATAGCTAATATAAAACTGATATTCCCTCAATAAATATTTCGTGGAAACATTCTTGCTTCTTTGTGTAATATTTTCCAATCATTCAGTCACATTTTAACAGTAAAATGCAGTAGGCCTATTAGTATTTGTAATCATACTTTAGACAATGTAAATTCTCATTGTGATCTTCGTATAATTATCGACTCTAAGCTTAATTTTGAAATATTAAACATATTTATTTAAAAACTAATAGGATTTTAGGACTCGTCAATCGAAATTGCTGGCATATCAAAAATGTAAATACCCATATCTCACTGTTTAATTCCTTAGTTAGACCGCAAGTTGAAATTTGTACAGTTATTTTTAATCGTCAAGAACTGTCATAATTACCACCACCCATCCCTGCCATTATAATCACCAACATCACCGTTACCATCATCATTTCCTCCCCATCTTCAATCATATTTTATGACAAAGCTTATCACACATGCCTAGGCATATATGATATTTGTTTAGGCCTGAATCTGCAAAAGAAATTGTTTTATGATTCCATTAATCAATTATAAGTAGTATTGTCTTAATATACACAGAGTTAGCAAGGATTTGTCATCGCATTAAGCCAGTAATAAAGTGAAAAATAATAGGCTTCAGTCCAATAGCTTGATGTGATGCAAGTACGAATAAATTTCGCATTGCTTCTGTATGCGCTGCATGTTTTATAAGCACGCGGTTGTTATTGTACCTTGAAGTATTATGTATTATAATACTCGTATGGATCTTATTGACGTAATAACGATAATCACAAGACGTCAATATTACCAGGGTACAGATGATAAATTGATGCATTATGATCACGTGGCATTATCAATATTACGTTATGAAGAATGTAGTTATTATTTTTCTGAAATTTCAAGATTCAAAACATTCAAGTAGAAGTATATTGATATCACAACGCAAGTTCATCAACGATTTTGGCTATTCAGAATGTAAAAAATCCCCATTGCACTGAAGTGTAGCCTCATGTTCAAGCTGAAATATATATAAACAATCATAAACCATTGCAAACATCACGTACATCGCTTACTATGACGTATAGTGGAGATTCAGTGGAGATCAAGACAATTTTGATGTTAAATTGTACTCAATCATTACATTCAATTACATGACGTACACTATCTCCCAAATGTACCGTATGCTTTACGGAATTATTAAGGCATACTTTAAGTCAATCGAATTGTATTTTGCTGTATCAGCTATAAAGAGGCTAAAATTCGCCGTAAACATAGTCCTTTTGCATAAGGTCAGTGGCGTATTCTAATTATTCAAATATTATATGCAGATTTAATGCCGTTGGAATTTATCGTGAAAGAATGAAGGGTGTCGTAGTGTAAATTAAATAAATAGAACATAACACTGAGACTGGTAAGCCCGTAATGTATATTCACAAAATTGATAACAAAATGTTTATGATGAAGTGGTAATGATGATTAAATGATGCTTATAATTTATAGTTAGACCTAAAGGAATCTGAAGAAATATATTTCATGGCGTGAGCAGATATTAAATAGAAAAAAGAAGATTACTGAAGGAAAGGATAACCTAACCTTTTTTCCAAGGAAAAACGACTATAATCGTGAATAAAGGAAAGTTAAATGTTAAAAATTTACAATAATAACATAAAATAATAATACATTATAATATAAATAATAATAATAATAATCATAGGAATAAATAATAAACTGTGAGTGTGCAGAACCGTGAAGATTTCTTAGTCCCCAGGTTCAATTCTCGTCGCTGCTCATTTTGTGTTTGAATAGCTCACTGTCTGTCGGATGAGACGTTTAAACCGTTGGTCCCATGTACATGCGATATGGCCCATATACTCGTTAAAAGAACGCAAAACCAGGGGCGGCTGCTTCAGAAATTCCCCGAAGATGGGTTCAAGCCCCCGACAAGGGGTTCACATCCCCCGTCGGGTAAAAAAATATGTTGATATACGGTATTCTTTATTCAAAAAGGATAATTTGATGGAAAACCATGCAAGCTATGAGGCCCCCCTGCCGGGGGTACGAACCACCTGTCGGAGGTACCATCCCCTGTCCCTGATTTGGTGCTACCACCGCAACCATACGATCGCGATAGTATACAACACCTCGCACATACGGTAGCATTGCTCGCACAAAACAGTTTTTAATCCCTAAAATTTGACTGGTAAGTAAGGCACTTTCGGCGGTCGAGATTTCATTTTTACTCGACGACCTTGCTGGAAATCCCCAACAGGAGGGTCCAAGCGGGGGGGGGGGTGTCCAGATGTCCCGGACGGGGGCGGATCCTTTGCCCCCCCCCCACCTGGACCCCTTGCTAGCGCCTCCTTTGCGTAGAACACTTCGGAAAAGAGTAAGAAATTGTCTCCTGGTTTACTGCCCAATCACCACCAGATGGACCCCACTGGAAAACACTTTCGTGAGTTATCCTTGGTGTTTACACCGAATACATCTACAGTAATCCATTCTCAAATTGATATCATGATCATTCGTACCTTGTCTATCATAAAACATCATTGTGTTCTTTGTCGCGTCTCTTCTTTCATAATACACGCGAGGTAATTTGCCATCGTTATAGAATTCAATAACTACTATAACCGCAGATTGCGTTTTAATTTAAGAAAGCTTTTTTTTTCAATTTACCAGATGGACCCCACTGGAAAACACTTTCGTGAGTTATCTATGGTGTTTACACCGAATACATCTACAGTAATCCATTCTCAAATTGATATCATGATCATTCGTACCTTGTCTATCATAAAACATCATTGTGTTCTTTGTCGCGTCTCTTCTTTCATAATACACGCGAGGTAATTTGCCATCGTTATAGAATTCAATAACTACTATAACCGCAGATTGCGTTTTAATTTAAGAAAGCTTTTTTTTTTCAATTTAAGGTACTGTAGGCTTAACAGACTTTCTAACTTTCTACCTTTTATCTCGCTCTATCTAAATAATTTTTCACTGTTTTTATTAACCTATTTAGAATTAGTTATAGGCAATGCTAACCTCTTAATGATAATTGTGCATTTTTCCATGCAGATGTTTGCGTTTAGTGAGCAGCATAAATAAGGATTTTAAAGGCATTATACTTGACGTTGCATTTGGCGTTCCACTCTTTGGTGAAATAGCTAAAAAACCCCGCACGATCCATCACATAGGTTTTATTTTAGCGTGTCAATTTTGTTGCATACATACGCGGCGTGGAGGTAAAAAGGGCTACATCATCACTATCCAGTTTAAAGCAACAATTTTTTTACATGCTCCTTATGGTCATAGCATTCAATTTTTGGTAGGAACCACCTCATCCGAGGTCGTTATGGCGGCCATCTTGGATTTCAAAATGGTAGCCTTATAAAACCTATGTTTATCTATATCTCCGCTTCTAAGTCACTTTGAATTATAATTATAATGTCTAAGAGTATGTTTATATGATCGAGGAATACCAATATCGTATTTGACCTGGTCAGATTGCCACAAATAGGTCATTTAAGGTCATTCAAGGTCAAATATTGTATGGTATCTTTAAAATTACGTAATTGTCAAATTTTACATTAGAATCATACCCAGGCTCTCAGAATTCAAAAATTTTACTATGAACTACAATATTTCATTTGAAGTCATTCTGGCGGCCATCTTGAATTTCAAAATGGCTGCCACGCAAAAACTATATTTATCAATATATCGACTTTTAATCTACTTCCAATAAGAATTATGATGTCTAAAAATATATTTTCATGGTCAATGATTTATAGCACTTGTGACATGGTCAGATAGTCATTTAAGGTCATTCAATTTCATTTTTCTGTTAAATACGCAGAATATCTTAATAATTTGTAAGTGGTCGTGTTTTACAGCAAAATCATACATAAGCTCACAAAATTCAATTTTTGATAGGAACTATTTCATCAGAGGTCATTATGACAGCCATTTTAGGTCAAGGTATTTTGGCAGCCATATTAAATTTCAAGGTGACCACCATGTAAAACATGTTTTGTTCTTTTAAATATGTTTACTGTACTGCATAGTCAAAGAATAACATCAAAAGTAGTGACATGTATTTGTATTTATTATATTCCATTATATATTAGAAAAAGTCTGATATCAGATATTGTATTTAATGTGAAATGATAAATTGATATCAAAAAGAATGGTATAATAT
>NW_022686322.1:3859303-3861018 GCF_011630105.1 Anneissia japonica
GATGTGTATAAGAGACAGATATTATATAGTTATAATATATATCTTAGAGATCTCAAGCAGGACGCCTTTCGAGCACCCTGTTGTGTATGCACTTTTATTTCAAAGAACCAATGAACGTACAGGGATGGCGCCAGGATTTTCCCGACGGGGGGCCGAGGTCCCGGGGGGGGGGGGCGGTGCCCCCGACGAGGTGTCTGATTTCCCCGACGAAAGCAAAGTGGGCGTGGTTGAGCTTCGATTAATAGGTTTCGAAAGTGGTCCTGGGGGCGTTGCAAATGCTTATTTAATCGGTTTTTGAGTCTACTAATATGTAAAAAATACATATAATATTTTTTTCTCCCCGACGAATTGTGCTTTTTCTCCCCAACGGTGGAGGGGTGGAGTGGCAGCTCTCCCTGACGGGGGACCCTGGACCCCCGCTTGCGCCACCCCTGGTCATAGTAGCGATTTTTTTTTTATGAAAAAAGTGAAAATCGATCAGTTTAATTGATTAATAAGTATATCTAGCAGTTATTATGTAGGTCTATCTAATAAAAACTGCTGATTTTCCTTGGCGTGTGCCATACCACCCTGACTGGAGCGTATAAGAGCGTTGTAGGGCCTGAGTTGAACCCCTGTAGAAACGTACAGTAGCTTATTCTAATATTGACCCCCCCACCCGAAGTTGATTCCCCTGATTCCTAATGCTCTATGGCGTATTTACCACCTGGTAGACCTTTCCATATGATGGGAATACCATACATGGTCCTCCTGCCATTAATAAACCAAAAGCTAGTAACACTAAATAATATACCAGCAGTCTGTTATTTAAAAATCTAACGTATACACCTTGCTTAATTCGAAAGCCATTTAATTGGTTTACTAAATAATGCATAGCATATTGTACTCTGTGTATTCATAACACATATTTAATTTAGGCCACATTTTTTATATGTATTTCACAATATCCGTCAACTCGTATAATATAGGCGCACATTGCTTGTTATTCATATTTCATTATACGGTAATTATGTTCGTGTATCTTGCCCTTTATTTATTCCTTGAGGAATAAGCATACTGTACCCTGTGTATATATAACACATGTTTTATTTAATTACCATACTGTCATCATTATAGAGCAAAATGCTGTAGTCGGTGCTGAAGTGCGAACATTTTGAGAATATGAACCTTCGGTGCCTGGAAATTGCACTCTCATACCTTTAAAAATCTGACCGGTAATTCATAATCAACAATAAACAAATATTCTTCCTAATAAAATTTGAGTGGGTGCGATGTCACCGTCTCCTTGACCATATAAAAATAGTTTCAGACATTAGTATTATAATTCCAAGTGGTTTAGAAGCGAAGATATAGATAAACATAGGTTTTATTAGGCGGCCATTTTGAACTCCAAGATGGCCGCCATAATGACTTCGGATGAGGTGGTTCCTACCAAAAATTGAATGCTATGACCATAAGAAGCATGTAAAAAAAAAATTGGTGCTTTTGTCCGGAACGTCCACATCCATCTGCTAAGCTGCCGGACTATTAAGCGTTAATTCGGCATTAACGGATGGACTATAGACAAACATACAACCATGTCCAAGGCAAGAATAATACTCATAAAATATGACAGATTTGATGATGTTTGCAAATCAGATTATGGATTAAAGGCTTATTGTTATAGTTATAATAATAATAATAATAATAATAATAATAATTATTATTATTAATAT
>NW_022686322.1:3861091-3861649 GCF_011630105.1 Anneissia japonica
AGATGGTGTGTGTGTGTGTGTATATAGGCCTATAGATAGACAGGATTCCGGGTTAGATATATAAAATTTATTTATTTATACTGTATATGTTTATAGCATTACTGCAAGACGGATTAGACATTCTGCTATCTTTGCAAATATATACTTATATATCAGTTATGAGAGGAGGTCGTCAGGTCTGAACTTTCTTTGTATTGTATAGGTCTTTGTGATTTGTGTGTTTCGAGAAGTGAAATTTTTTCCTAATTAACTGCAAAACTAAACCTGTATATATTTCTTATATATATTATGATAAATATACAAATATTAATTATAATTGTTAGACCTATAAAACGATTTATTATTAATGTATATAAATTTTATATTTGAGACAAATGAAGTTATTTGAGAATGTGTATTGCTATAACCCAGCCTCAAGCTATACATTTAAGGTGAAGGTCATCTTTAATGCTTATTCTTTCTCAGAAAAGAACACTACAATTAATCCTTAAAATGTTGCTTCCATTTTTTACATATGAAGCAAATCTCGATTGGCTTAGGGAGTGATTAATTACTTTC
>NW_022686322.1:3861915-3874444 GCF_011630105.1 Anneissia japonica
AGATGTGTCGGTATAACAACAATAATATATACAACAATATAGAATATAAGATTTAATGAAATTGTTATTGTACTAGGTGATTACTATGTGAAAATTATTTCGCTTTTTTACAGACTTGTTTTTATCGTTTTGAGTACAGTTCTGCACAAAAGCAATCTACAAGTCCTTAATAATTATTGTTAATGTAAAATCATAAATAATATGGCTTTGAATATCACGACTATTATTGCTATAAAACAACCATTACCTTAACTGATTGCTCCATCAACTTCGTATACAATAATATATACCTAAAACGATGCCAAATACTCTTGGCCTTGAAAATGTTATACAGAAACAAATACCGTTTAAAAATCTCAATTTAAATTATAGCTATGCATTTTTCATGTAATCAATCTCGGCGAGTTAGAGTACATATTAATTGGAAATGTAAGCGTTATCTGATAGGTTTTCCCTTGAAATTTAAATTTGGAAATTAAATGATTGACATGGATACCGTATGGGCGAGTGTATTGATTGGATAAATGAGGGGATCTTAGGATCTTAACAGCATGTCGAGTCCAGCTCATAGTACAGAGAGAATAAACTGAAACTATGTCTTTGATGGGAAAATCGACGACAGTTTAAAAAAATTCAAGATTACTGTAGATATAGTGACGACCGGCGGACTGCTGCTAAGACATACGATCAAAAGGGGACAGAGAGAGACGGAGCGGCAGCAACACACTTTTGTTATGGTACAAAAAGTGGAGGGGCAGAAAAAGCGACTGTAGCAACGTCATTGGCAGCATGTGATGGAATGAAAGAAGTGGCGTATGGAGTATTGACACGGGGATGGTGGGGGAGGTTTAAGGTGAGGGTGAGGGAAATGGGCGGCTGGTAAAATAAGGTGAAATGAGGTGATCTTTATAACTACATGAGCGTATTTGTTTGCTCAGTTAATTTCTAGTTGGGGTGAACATTTTGTTTGAGCGCTGAGGTGAGAGGAGGGATGGGGTGGGAGCGGTGTGTGTCCAAAAAACCCCGTAGATTTACCACTTATCGAAGTTAATGTGGCTGAACTTGGACTGTATAGCCTTCGGCAACACGTGGAAAAATCGCCGGACAGAATTGTGTGAGTTTTTTATGGCCTAACACTCTAATGGGATTATTATTCTTAATTTTAGGCCTCTCCACAAATTAGGATTTGATCAGGGGTGGCGCCAGCGGGGGTGGGTGGGGGGAGGAGGCCCCCACCCCCGTCGGGGAGTGCTGGTCACCCTGTTGGGGAGAAAAAGCACAATTCGGCGGGGAGAAAAAAAATTATATGTATTTTCTACATATTAGTGGACTCTAAAGTCGATTAAATAAGCCTTTAAAACCCATAAATTGTAAAAATTTTCAGGACTTCGCCCCCTGGACCACTTTCAAAAACTTTTAATCGAAGCTCGACCACGCCCACATTGCTTTCGTCGGGGAAATCTGACCCCTCGTCGGGGGCATCGGCCCCCCTCGTCGGGGACCTCGCCCCCCCCCCCTCGGGCAAATCCGTGCACAACCCCTGGATGTGATCGTTTTTTCCCAATTTTGTTTTATCTCCATTGATCAAATAATCCCACCCCCTCATAAGTGTTCATCCTAATTGTAAAGAAATCTATGAATGTCTATCATTACTACTGCTACTTAATATAAAAATCTAATCATTTTCTCTCAAAGATCTTTTGTTTCGTTCCTTCTGTCGAGTTCTCTACTGTTGTTTCTCCACTCTATTGGAAAAGCTGATATTTTAGAGATGTTTCATCAGCCTTTTATCAACCTGGCTGTACTAATTCCCAACGTCTCTAAATTTACTTCGATTTTAGTAAATCCATTTTCGTGAACGTCCCCATGGTATACGTTTGATTTACTTGGACTCGACTTTGACAATAACTCATGTTGATTATTTCGCAGTTGAATGAGCAAACAACATCAACACAAATTTTCTTCAAACTACTTCGCTTGATTGTTTCTAAATCATTACTCCATAATTCCATAATAGAAACGACTCACTGCTAAAGGTAGGCCTATTAACTTGAATTACCATAACATTTTATCGTGTTACCCTTTAAAGAATTCATAATGGTTCATGTAGAATAACCACTGGCGGCTTATTTCTTTTTAATGTCTCAATAATTATTCCGCCTTGGACATTAACACCACTGCTTTTCAACCTATGTTAAGACGTGGGTCCATTTTAAAACCACACAGAAGCCTTGGTGCATTGTTGGGGGATGCTGTCGGCTTGAGAGTGTAAAACCACCTCAGCCCCACCACAGTTTGGTCTGTGGGTATGTGTGTTTAACATTGAACTCCTAAATGTCAAATTAAGTTATTGTTAATACCCCACTCAAAATTAGAAGAAGAACTTCAACTCATTATCTTTTTGCTTCAAATTGTGAGTTTTTATGTTACATTTATTAGTAAAAATTAAGAATAAGAGACCGAACATTAAAATAATGAATCCGTACAAGATATCATTGATATTACTTTACTTCAGAAAATGCACATCAACCAGAATTTCAGGAATGGGCATGTATTTCCAGCAGAAGCCCATACTGAAAAAACGCTTTCATTCTCAGTTGGGAGAACTTAATCGGAAAATGAAATGCCTTGACCGTTTTTGGACCGCGGGCCAGGGTTGAGAACCAGGGATTTAAATCAGCAATATTCCGGTTGTTATCTAGCTGGGCTCTAAAAATACCAAATGTCCGATATATCATGTTACACTAAAAGTTACTATCATGAGATTTGCCGTAATTATTGTTTTGTCAATGCCCGCAATCTATGTATGTGTCTCCTCTTTATGCACTTTCAGTGAAACTTAAACCAACATGGAATTAAATTGTATTCTAAGTTAAATGAAATGTGTTATAGCGTTGTGGTTAGATTTAACTTTCGCCAGTTTCTTTCAAGTCATTCGTAGATTCGCTTCACCCACTCATAAAAACAATTCAGAAAATAAACGCAAATATTAAAAAAAAAATCATTATTATTGAAGGTAATAAATAGAAGATAGAGAAGTTCGCGAAGAGGCTCTTTCTTCCGCTGATAAGGTCTTTGTTGTTATTTTAAAAAATCACATTAAAATTGTCTACTAAGAATGCTTACTATACTTTAATGTCTGTAGTTACAAAGTACAATGGTAGTACATGTATCCCTCTAAATAAAGACCTCCAATTACAGACCCCCTCCAATTAAAGACCACCTCCATTTAAAGAACACTTTTCTGTAGCCCCTTATTAATACATAACTTTATCAGACCAAAGGTGCTAAAGACAATGAAAACCCCGGTTTCAAAAGGGGTCTGTATTTTTTGGGTGTTTGGGCCGGGGGGGGGGGGGGTGTGGAGACCTGTAGTTAATACTAATATTATAGAACTATACCATAATATGCTTTTGTAGGTGATTTAAACGGCAAGCATTACAATGAAAGTTTAACGTAAAAATAGTGATCGATAAATGTTTATACTTCGGCCAGATTTGTTGCTTCGCGGTAAAAAAAACGTAAGCGTATTTAAACTAAGCCAATTTGGGAATTGCTAAAATCCAATGGAATCCAATGGATACACACAACACCGCAGATAATGTAGGCCTAGGTCTAAGTGCATAATACACGTACTAAGTGTGTGCACCTGCTTTGGTCCCTTGAGCTCATGTATTACCACAATAGTTTGCCTGGCTAACTTTTGTTCATTATGAGACCAATTAAATGCTGTGTGGATATTTAACAGACTCCCTGCATTAGTCGCTTCTAACAATAGCTCCTGGGAGACTATAAGTGCATGCGCATTTTAATAGAGACCATTTTGATTGAATGGATGCAAATTTCATGTAGCACTATTAGGCCTAATGAAAATATCGGTTATTGCACATACATTAAGAAATCATTAAACTAGACATGTACAAAGATGATACAGGAGATACAAAATATGGCGTTACAATGTGCACAGACGAAAATACATAAATTTATGCGCATAGCTCAAATGTAACTATACGCTGAACGTCCCCAAAAGGCTATGAAAGAGCTCCCTTGTATACACGAGCAAATACTACTGTACAAATGCAATGATATGTCACGTATAAGGATTCTCTGCTAATCTTTCGTCAAACACGATACTTACTTTCTTACCTTTGGGTAAAGATTATTTATAATCCCCTGACGTTTATTCTCTGAGTGAATTGTTTAAATAATAAAAGCTAATCTATTTACATTGGGTACATTTTTTTAAAACTGTGGAGTATCAGCTTATCGTTTCGTTGTTATTATCAATGCACAGTGAAAACAAAGAACAAGATTTTACAGGTCTTTTAGAATATCTTTCAAAGGTAATATTAAGAGACAGACAGAATTATTCATCAATTGCCCTTTCCCTGTTTCAGTGTGTAGGCCTATGTAATGTTACTATTAATATTACTATTAATATTAGGCCTATGTAATATTACTTTCAACATGTAACAATTTAACAATTTTAATATTTTTTTAGGAATACTGTATTTTTATCAATGTTTTTTTTTAAATATATTATATTGTAGTTGTGATAATTTTTAATTATTTAAAAATTATATTATCATGTTTGAAAATTTGATAATGGCTGTAATTTTTTAGTTCGGAAATGAGGTATTTGTTTTGTAAATTCACGTCCCAATTCAGTTACATCATTTTATTTTTAACTGCGATGACATTTTTAAAAATATAAAAGAGATACCAAACAAGATAATGTACTCAGATTATTTTTTCTGATGCAATAGGGCCTACATTTCTGGACTTCAGGATATATAAATTTGCCCAGTATGTGTAGGTCGGCTATGGACGACACAGATAGGTCTACATCAGCTGGAATACGATTAGGAATAACTGTCTGACAAAAATGTTTTCAAAACTTGTTTTCTCCATCATCATATTCCAATAATTCATAGACTAAAAAACGTTCATCTTTCGTTTTGCACCTGGATGTTGGATCGTGGAACGGGGATCCCGAAAATAATATGTCATCGGTTCGGCCGGCCGGCCCTCTACTGGCCGTCGAATCATAGAGAAAATAGAATTTTCTCTATGGTCGAATTAAGGATGAACGGTACAGCATCTTCCTCTCAAGGACTTTAAACTGTGTTCATAAAACCCGTGTTCATCTAATATCTGACTATCTGAAATGACATTAATAAAAAAGCGGGATAATTACTCCACATATAATTATGTACAGGTGTGTGTATGCCAGTGGCGTATCTAGAAGTCTTGACATGGGGGTGCTGATGGGGGAGCGAAGGTGAAGTTGGCGGGGCTCGATGATCACTTGAGGGGCGCTAATTCGCAAAATAAGGTAATTTTAGGTGATTTTTAATTTTAACTAATTGACCGTGATTTCTGTGGGGAGGGGGAGACTGGTGGCACGAGTTTTTGGAGGGCGCCCCCCCCCGTGCACCCCATACGCCACTGGTGTATGCTTGTACTGTATAGGGTTATATTTTTAGGAATCAAGGAACTCATCTCTAATTAAGATATGAAACGCGTTCATTTAGGCTGATGACTTGTGGCGCAATTTTCCTAGGGTACGACATGGTGTATTCACAATTTTTATTTCAGTGGATTATCACTAAACGTTTAAGTACAGACAATACGTCGGCTTTAATGATTCAGCAACTGAATGCGCATAATGATTGAGATATAAAATCTACTTGAACTAACAGTTGATGAGTACCATTCAAATAATTAAACACGAGTCATATACACCTGGGGCTAAGTAATCACTTACAGTACCTGGGAAAAGGACTAATATACTATTTAGATATTAAAACGATAAAACCAATCACAATGAACAAAGGAAGGCTAGTGTATCTTGTTATAACAACGTGATTAGCTGTTATGTAAGAGGTACGTGGTACCCGGTACGTGTTTAACCACGCGGTATATTTAGTATTGAATGGTTCGTTTTGAAATAATAACCCGAGAAGTACTTTAATATTTATTGGAACCAACTAGCAATTTTTTATGAATCTAAAACTGAATGAGTATCGATTTACGTGACTTTATTCAAATATACTGCATGTGAACACTGTCATGATGATTAGAGTATGGTGCTCTATTAATCTTTATATACATATGTTTTTTACGTTAAATCATCATTTTTTCATCTTTAAAAATATAAATATTATACAAGGATTACAATATTCAGAATGCAAATTTCCATAAAAATAACACTAAATTACTAAATGAAACTGTTATTGCTTTCGTTGTTTTGGTCTGTATGTTGTGGCCTGGTGATGTGAAATCTACTTTGTATACTGTGTTTAAGACACACAATACATTGGGTAATTTAACTAAGTGAATAAAACAAAGATGTTTTGTAGTGATGTCCTTGAAACATGATGGCACGTATATATAAATCGACGTCATCACTAAAGAGCACGACAAAATATGGAATGTTCTATCATTTATTTGATGAAGGAGAATAAGTAATCGTGAGCTGAGTAGGATAGTATACTGATGAGAGATTCACGCGATAAGAGAACGATTTGCATGCTTAGTTTAGCGTTACAATAATAATAATCATATGTATAACACAATACGTTATGAAAGACGATTTCAGATTCAGAAAGACGATTTCATTTAAATAACAGTCATTTGATAATGAAAATTTTACGGGGTATTAATTACGGTAATGCTTTTTGTTAGATTTATGGTTTGATTGTGAATGCATGGTGTCATTACAGATTGATATTGTCACGAATCGACGCGATATTGCTACGCGTATAAATATGTAGGAACGTGATGTAGGCTATATTTATTCAATATTGGACACGATAGTAAACATATTTTAAATCAGATTTTTAAAAAAAATAGTCTTTTTAATTTAGTAAATACAAAATCATTTGTTACTTTTAGATTTGATTGTCTTACTATTTTGTGGTTAGAGCTCTAGATTGGTTAGGGTGCTCTTTGTTATCCAACCATAAAATGCCTGCGTTTTATACCTTATTCTGATTGCAAAACATAGGCCTATATAAACGAATTTATAAATAATAATCTAACAATAAAACCCTAACCATATACCAACACGGAAACTTTTTCCTTTGTATTCCTACGTTTCTGACTTAATCTTGTAAAAAACATGTTTTCCCTGACGACTAAGATTAAGCACCGCTTCTTAAAAATGTATTGTCCCATAAAAAATACCCAAAAAACATAGAATCAATTTTGAAATTAACTTTCTCATTTTAAAGTAACATAAGAATTATCAATTTGAACATAGAAATTAGTGTACTTAAAACTATTCACTTTTACTGTACTTCCAGTCACTTGGATTGTTTTATTATTTTTATTATCATTATCCAGTATAAAGATCAGGGTACACATTTAAAAAAAAATTCAATTCAAGTTAATAATGTGTATGTTATTGCAAAATGAGCAAATTTCAAAAGGATTTCCTTTTTGTCATTTTCAAAGGACAATACATCTTTAAGCCCTATGAAGAAACTTTTAGCTTAATCTGTGGGAAAACAATAATGTTTCCACTATTCCTACAAATAAGAAAAGAATATATATACATATGTATATATATAGTTATATATATATATATATATATGTATATATATATACATATACATACTTGCGTGATTAGCATACACATATTTTTAAGGTATGTGTATAAAACTCACCAATGAATACTGATGTATTTTTCTGGTACTAGTTTATATCTTGTATTTGATATTGTTTAAACTGCCATTAAAAACTGCAACACATATTTTTACAGTAATCTTGCAAGAACTTCTTTGTCTGAAACAAAAATCTTTCCATAAAAACTCTGATATAATTTTTACAGCTTGCCATTCATTAATATGGTAATTTAAACAATTAGAATATTTTAAATTTTCTTTTTTACGCCGATATTATGTTCAAATATGCTATAATGGACGGCGTGTTTATACATTACAAGAGAGACAATGTTTCTAAGCCCTAAAAGTCAATTAATGGCACGCGAGAACAACGGTGCAAGTCAATAGGATTTGTTTTCATAAGAGTAGAGGAATATTAAATCCCATAATTGCCACTTCAAGTCCAATTAAATGGTCTCCATTGAAAGCTCCGAGCCAGACGAAGTAAACGTGCATCGAATATACCGACACCACACTAATATGAAGTCGTGTTTATTATCATCATCATCGGGATTTACTCATATAATTTTACAGGCTATACTAATGGATAGAAACATAGAACTTTATAATAATAATATATGTGTTTCTAGCAGGTGGATTTTAGTACTATTTATTATGCACTGTAATGTGGTAGTGAAAAATTATAAAACGTCATCTTCAGATACTCAGATCTGTATAGTCACGCGTGTGTCCAGATCCACAGTCGAACGTAAACTAAGTTTTTAACAAGCATGGCCGCAATAAAGACAAGTACTTGAGTTACTGTTGACAACGTCATACAGTTAGAGACAAACGACTGTGTAGTGTGCGCTGAGAGCACGATTTTCGTAGCACTGCCGTTTTTCTTGGTCGCTTCGCGGCATGCGACACCACCTGTAATATAGACTGTATAATGCTACATATTTTATATTTTCAAATCAAAGTTTTGATTGACACTATCAGCTGTTTGACGTCAACGTTTTTATGTACTTAATATCAAAATATGATTCAGTTTTAGCTAACATGGAATTATCGTTGGGACAAATGGAGCTCTATGTCGCCCTATTTGCTTTCAATGTTCTTTCAGTTCATTCTTCGGCAGCCGAGAATGCATACATTTACGATCATTCCCGGGACGTAATGATAACCGAAGGGAAGCAAACGTTCCTATACTGTACAATCGGAAATTTTGACCCTAATCGTCATGAAATACGATGGTGGATTGAGAATTCTGAACGCATTCAAGATTCAGGACGATTTAAGATTACCTCTCAGACAATTAAGGGTGGTGATAAGAGAGCGACGGTTGAGATATCGGATGTCCGAAGGTCCGATGCAAGAAATTATAAATGTGAGATTTTTGACTTTGGAAGAAAAGAATCGATTGTTTTCTCGGATGAAATACCACTTAATGTTCGAGAAGTTCCTGATAACCGTTATCCTGTGTGCAAAAGGAACATGCATAGCTTCCAAGAAGGCGAGCGAGCTGAACTTTCTTGCTCGTCTGAGAAGTCTAATCCTAAGCCACAGCTCACCTGGACAAAAAATGGAAAGGTGATAACCAATACCGATAATATAAGAGAGGTGACCGAAGGCGAAATACAAATCAAGACATATACTTTTGAACCACAATCTAGCGATGACGGTGCTACGTTTCATTGCCAGCTACGGACAGATGCAGATCGGTCTTTGCTGAGGAATTGTACCATTAGTCACATAAGGGTTCGGTACAAACCTAAAGTATCCATAATGGCTGAGCGAAGTTTTGTTGGCAAGGAATCTGTTTTTATTTGCCATATAACAGCCGCAAATCCACAAGTGGATACATACAAATGGACTACAGATCCTTTTATTCCGTCGAATCGTTATCGGGCGGACGATCATACGTTCAGACTGTTCAAACCGCAGCTTTCTGACAACGGGACGACCGTAACCTGTTCTGTGAGGAATAGCGTTGGGGTGGCCTCTAATGACACGGTGTTGGATGTTCAGGAATTATTATTAACACCAAAGCAGCCGACGGCCGACACGGTCGTTGACACACAAAACATTCACTCAACTTCTACCGAGAAAAGTCTCTCTTACATTGTATTTATTTCCATTGGCGTCGTTTTGTGTCTTTTAATTATTATGCTCATCCCGATTTTCTATATTCAGTGCTGTAAAAATTCATGGGATCTTCTAGGGCGAGAGATTGTTCAGCCTGACGTTTATTTTGAGCCCAAGGATCGCATTTTGCGACAGCCACCAGAGGGTGATCAGAGCGTACGATGGATGCGATCTATAGGAGTACAGGTACCTCAGGATGCCGAACTTGCGTATATCTACCATGAAATTCGGGAAAACCAAAGATCTGGAAGCAGTAATTCATCGTGTACAAGACTTTAAAAAAAAAACTGTGTTAGTTTCATGTTCACAATTATGACTGAGAAAGCACTGTCTAGAACGTTGCATTGTGCTTAGGACGGCATCCTGTTAATCAGGCAGTGTAGCAGACCTGCATAACATAGGCCTACAACATTATCATTTTACTACAATCTTATACCACGTACTATGCTATATTTTTGGGCTTAATATTGTTCAAATAGCTGTGATATACATTGCAACTTGTCATGACAGTACACGCAAATACAACTTGACTGGTGCAAAATGATTTCATGATACACTGTACCTATTAGGATGTAAGATTAGGACGTTGCCATGGGTATCGTCACAGCCCAAATCGACGCAAAGCTACTCAGATTTAGCAGTGGATCCTAAACATGGATTTTTTTTTTATTACATCTCTTTCTTTTGCATCAGCTCTGATTGTCCTGTTTATATTGTTTGGAACGATATCAGAATACAATTCACAGAATATCATGATGGAGATTACATAATCACGTGATACTTATTCACCAATCTCAATTGATTTTATTAAAGGAATAGTCTCTGTAATATTCAATCAACAAATGAATTATGAACATGGATTATTTAAAATTTTATTTACGTTCTGTGATGCCCTGTAAAGTACTTTATTGACATTATCTTAAAACAACAGACAGAGACGTACTTTACGAATGTTTTGCTTTCTCGTTTATCATTTTGTATGGTACAATTGATGAACCAATATATTCGTCTATTTAGAGACGAATGAGTATAATTCTCTCACAGTAATGTCAAATGCCGAATTTCTTCTCTTTTTTTTTCATAATGAAACCTTTTTACGTTCGCATGATTTTTATACTTTTGCAGAGGCTAGGTGTAAATATGCTTATGACCTTTAACCTCTAACTTTTAACTTGTCCGTCTTTCCTCACTATTTCATTCATTTGCAATGATATATCTAAGCGTGAATATTGTTTTCACTTACGATTCTTTCATTTTGTCATTATTTTATCTGTTACTTGGCTTCATTATCATTTTATTTATCACTCCAAGTCAAGTACAATATATTATTGACATTATAAAATAATTATAACGTAAACACTGTTCTTTCATCCAACTTTTTATTTTGTCGTTAATTAATTTCTCTAGAATTCCTTACCAACATAAAACTATTACTTTGCTATTTTCTCTTCAACCATAATGTTTTGTTTTTATTGACTACGAATAAAGAATGATGTTATAGACATTTTTGTTTATTAATTGAATTTTTTGTTCTTCTTATTGAAACCATGTTGAACCCTTGTGTAGTGCTACACACAGAACAAAAGATGAGCAAAAACAATTATGAACATGTCAAGCTACTTAATGTTGAAACAGAGTTATCAGGGAACCACTCTTTCATGTAAAAGGTAAAATGATGATCTAAAAATGAATAAAATCATCATGTTATTATGGGGAGGGGGCACCTAAAAGAATATGTTTTGTGCACTTATAAAAATGATGAAAATAATGGATGCTAAATCATTGTAGCAACGTTTTCAGTTAGGTCACCGTCGTCGTATTGCTGTAACAGTAGAAATGATATTTTGAAAATGATGTTTTACCATACCGGCCTGCTCAGTATGTTGAAAAAAAAACTCTAAAAAAATTGACACGTGTTCGTCTCGAACCAGGGCCATAGCTCAGCTACGGGTTGCATAGCATATTGTACCCTGTGTATTCATAACACATGTTTAATTTAGGCCACACTTTTTATATGTATTTCACAATATCCGTCAACTCGTATAATATAGGCGCACATTGCTGGTAGGTTCCAACTCTGCGCTGATTACTAGCCGCAATATTATGGAGATATAATTTAATTTAATAATTTCATTTAGTGTTTAATGTGTTCCATATGTGTTTGATCCAATGACCGGGGTAATAATGTGAAGCGCTTAGAGGCTTTGTTAAGGCATTAGGCGCTATATAAGAACGACATTATTATTATTATTATTATTATTGCATTATACGGTAATTATGTTCGTGTATCTTGCACTATATCTATTCATGGAGGAATAAGCATACTGTACCCTGTGTGTATATAACACATGTTTTATTTAATTAGCATACTGTCATCATTATAGAGCAAAATGCTGTAGTCGGTGCTGAGGTGCGAACATTTTGAGAATTTGAACCTCGGTGCCCGGAAATTGCTACTCTCATACCTTTAAAAATCTGACCGGTAATTCATAATCAACAATAAACAAATATTCTTCCTAATAAAATTTGAGTGGGTCCGATGGCACCGTCTGCACCCAACCCCAACCACCCCCACCACATCCGCATTGATATCAATTGTATCCGCTAAGTTCGCCCAAAATCAAAATTTTATTTATTTATTTGAATCGGACGGTAGGACCCTCGCGACGAAGCACAGTGTATACTTAATTATACAGTAAAAAATGAAATCATTTCAAATTTGTTCCATATTTTTAATAAGCTGAATGTGCAAGTTATGTTTGATTGCGTTAGAG
>NW_022686322.1:3875230-3892435 GCF_011630105.1 Anneissia japonica
ATATATAATATATATATATATATATATATATATATATATATATATATATATATATATATATCGCCCTGTAAATAACAATAACCCTAAAAATCATGTTATGAAAAATACTTTCTACAATTAATTTAAGCATAGCATCAACTATCTAAACTGCCTGCTTTTATTCTCTCTCTCTTTTGTGGATTTGCTTACTGTTAGGCCTAAGTAAACATTTTGTCGTATAACATTGTGGGGATTTTTTGTATTCATTAATATACCAGGGAACAGTGAAATTACAATTGTAATTTCACTGTTCCCTGAATATACGTAATGTAATATGTTTAAAATTATTATAAGCACTGTTTGTTTCATTGATTATCTACCGTTAGATTATTCAAACATTGACATCGCTATTTGACACGGCTATAACACTTAGTATGATACAACGCATACAATGGATATCAAAAATGATTAATAGCGATTTTAATCTCGCAACAGCATATTCATAGATTCTGCAATAATTTTCGTTTTGCTAATCAGCATAAACTGCCCTTTCGCGCCCCTGGGTATTTTCTTGGATTTCGCTTTCATCAACTTAATAAACACCATTACAATATCACAATCATTTACAACATCTTTTTTCGTACTGATCTATAATAAAATCATCACTTCTAATGTCGTCTACATTTTATACAATTCCTCTGCGATATCAAGCGACATCAATATATGCATATTCTGAGTAATATTTCTTTGTCGGACATTGAAATTATTTAATCCATCAATGTACTAGTTAAATGAAGCGGGTGACATCAAGAGATGAAACTTGGTCGCGACTCTGATCTCAGCGAACTACAAGCCAAGATTAATCCGCCGGTATCTACGAGTTATTGATGATTTATCTGTTTAACTTCATGCTTAGATTTACTTATCCATTAACATTCCCGCGAGGGAAACTACACGGTAAAATTAGCATGTGATGCTATTTGAAAGGACTAAGATTGAACATGTTACTCATCGTTCGGCAACAATACGACGCGGACAGTTGCCAGTTCAAATAGTTACTCAGGGAATGCCTGTCATCAAACATAAGCAGATTTAGTGTTTGAATTACCATTATATCATATTTAAGAGCTAATTACAATGCAGTGTTTTTGAATATATCATGCATAGACAAAGAGGTTTTTGTTTTCAAGTGAAATAGCCAATAGCTATTTAGGAAAAGCTTTGTTATTGTAATGTAGGACCGACGCACGTCCAAGGCAAAACTAGCACACTTGTAACTGTTTATAATTGTGTTAAATGTGCAACGCAGCAAGGCTATAATTTGAAATTTATTGTAAACTTTTCACTTATCTTAACATACAATTAGTAATTATAAAACGCAGTTTGCAGTCAACAATATCACACCCTTTCTGAAGAATGGGTCCAAACGTAGACACCTTTTACAAATATTTTGCACGTTTTCTCCACACAAAATTTGATCCATTACAAGAGCTTATACTCATATAATTCAATGGATTTACTTTGTTTTTGAGTAAAACCCAATAACTTCAACCCAGGTACAAACCTGCGATCACACAATACCCAATGAACCAATATTTATGACAATCACCTTACATTAAAAAGTTGTATCAACAGTTATCAATTCACATTATTATTTCGATGTATATTTTTTCCGAATTTGGTCTTATAAGTAGCATCTACAAACGCATCGAATGGGATTGAAATTTCTACAATAAATGCCTTTTGTGACTGATTATCAATTAATAGCAAATCGGGTCTACGATGAGAGTGTATACTCATAATTTTTCTTATGGATTATATCAACTCTGTTATGTCTAGCAACATAAATATTTCTGAAGGGCATTCATCCATTAATCACATAATTACATAGTACGCATCGTTTGTCTTGGGTATTTGGATAATATCTATTTAACAATGTGCCTAATTCCAGCAACTGAGATCTCGCTTTGTATAAAAAATTAACAAGATTATCTCTCAATGATAAATTTGCAGAAAAAGATGATGGCAACTTCAAATCTCTACCTTTTGTACTAAATTCTGGGTATTTTTAATGGCATTGGAAAGAGAAACATGTGTTTGAAATTCTCTAACATTTCCATCATAATTATACAAGGCATGAAATGTATCATCTTTTAATCTAATTTCAATATGCTCATGCATAGACAACTCATAAAGTTCGACTTGAAAGGCCAGTTAACTTTTCCGTGTTTAATTACTCGACTATGTTCATCCACCATATAGCCACCAAAATTACAACTGTCTTCATCACCAATAACATTAGCTTTACGCTTGTTCATATGCAATTTGAATTACTGTCTGGCACTAAATTTGGTTTGTTCGTCATCAGAATTTAGACACTGAAAAAAGAACGATAACTTAGAGGCAAAAAACATGGTGACATGATTAATAATGTTTATATTGTGTTTACGGTGCAACGCAGCAAAGACACATAACATACATACATGCATACACACACACACACACACAGATATATCTGTCTCTTATACACATCTAGATGTGTATAAGGGGATGACTTCCATGTACATGTGTCAGGTACCATATGCAAAAACATTATTAATAATAATAACAACAATAACATCAAATAAAATGATAGTAATTTATATTCCTATTTGTATACTGTTATTACTTATTTATGTTTGTTTTGTTTGTATTTATTCGTTCGTTCCTTCATTAATTTATTTATAGGACAACAATCGTTGAGAGCTATACTACACGATGTACCATCAACGTGTAAATATGTATAAATGAATAAATAAATAAATATATATATATTTATATATATATAAATATATACACATATATACACGTCGTCTATAAATATTATTGAAGTCACTAACACGGTTTATAATAGTGTAACTTAGTTGGTCGATTATTTCGATAAAATGGGCCAATATTCGGAGAAACGACTTTGTAATGGCTATGATTTTGTAGATTTGTAGGCCCTATATCAAGTGTGCCCTCCGGTCGGACCGAACCTACAAGCTTTCTTATCAAGGTGTGCGTCATACCTCTACACCCCAGATACCATTAGATTCATATCCAGCAAAAAAAGACATCAACCCACACAGTTGTTAGCAATCACATAGTGGGGTAAGGTAGTGCAGGGAGAACTCTATAGCTGTCGCAGCGGAAAATAGAGCTACATGTTCATAATTATGTTTATGTACAGTGTACATAAACATGACTTGTCATTATGTTCTTAACGGAAGATTTGTGTGAAATTCTTACATACAAAAAGTAAGTGTGTGTTTCTATCTTGTGTAACCATTATCTATGTCATTTGATTGGCCGTCAATCAGATTGATTTAACGTGCATATTCAATTTTCCAATTAAACTTAACAGATGGGAACCACTTTCTGAAGAGCATTCTAGATTTATCGTGAGAGTTTCTAATTAAAATGTCACTCCACGATGAAGATAAACCATCTAATGAGAATGCATTCCCAAACCAGACGATAATTTTTGGCAGGGAATTAATTTCTGCTGCCACGTAGACTGATAAAGTGATCTCCAAAATTAAAACCCCACGACTATAGCAAAGTGTTCTTTGCAATTTCATTCTGAAGCCTGAAAACGATGCATCGTAAAACTGACTCAAACATTTGCTAAATGTTAAATAGACTTATTTCCAAATTTGTTAATTCCAAACACGCGTAGCCCCATCGTTTACTTTACGCAGGCCATGCTCATCATTATATATACACAACCAAGCACTGTACTGTACTTATGACGATAGCATCATACATAAAAGACTACCACTAACAGATACTGAAAATGTAAGGATATGGATGTCCTAATCTAGCTAAAAGGAGACGCGATTTTACATAGTATCCTAAAAAGTTACCGGCAACGTACGTAAGCAAAACATTGAGGATGAGATTGCCTTTGTCACTGCAGAGGATTTACCCACTCATGGATTTCCAGATTACGAAGTCCCCAGAAACATTCGCATAGTTTAATTACATGTGAGATATAAGGGAACGAAGCCGAAATAGGCCTGCCTGGACTCTGAGACACGTAGATGCCAGACCCCTCACAACTGAAAACATCTGAATTTATTCCTACATAAGTTTAATTTTTTCCTCGTTTTTTTACTTCATATATGATAAGTTATTACCAGTAGGCCTATCGCTAGAGCTATTTTACATTTGTTTAATTAAGCGCTCTTTTGAGTGGCGAGGTCAGGGGCCAATTAGTGACTGAGTGGGGTCGGATGGTAAGGGTCAAGTTTTGGGTCCGGGCTTAGCTACAGGGCAGAAGCTACAATAAACGGACCTTCTGTACGTACATTCACGATAGTGGGCAACGGCGGCGGAACGTTTTAGAAAGTGGGGGGTGGGCAATTTCATATGGTTCACTATGCGAGCGTAGCGAGAATCTAGGCTGGGGACAAGAGGGCCGCCAAGGGTCCAGGGGGCTTCGCCCCCCCCCCCGGATGCTACGGATATTTTACGAAGTTTGGTAAGTTTTGTAAGTTAATTTATAGGCATCAAGCTACTGTAATATGATTTCATATTTGTTGTAATTTAGTGGCCAATCCAGGAATTCGAAATAGAAGGGCCCAGGGAGGGTACTTTCACTGATAGAAGATATATACTACCAGAAAATTTGTGATTATGGCACCTCTAGATGGCCGGAAATTGCACTTCCAGACATAAAATTTGAATATAATTATCTTTATATCTCCATTATTTTATTGAACAATTTAGTGGGGTTGGGGCTGGGTCCCCTTGAATCCGCCACTGGGTACTTCAGCTGATGGAGAACATATACCACCTCAGTCCCACCATGGTTGGGGTAAGAAAATTTGTGATTATGTCCGGAATTTACACTCTCAATATTTAAAAAAAAAAATTAAAAAAAAAAAAAAAAAAAAATTGAACAATTTAGCCTCCCCCAAAATCGTGACGTCAAACACGTTAAAATAATGAAGGGAACTCAAATTTTATTTTACCTGGCACTTGGATCACCAGAATGCCTTCGTGTTCAAGTGGTTATGACGTTCGCAATGTATGCAAAAGGTCCTGGGTTGGAGTCCCATGCGAATGCTGAGAATTTTTTCTTTGTCAGATTCCGCTTCTGTTACGTTTCAATATCTTTCATTGCATTATTCCGCTTGCTGTTTCCGAGTACTTGTGCCTTTAAATCACTTTATATACAAGTATCTCATTAGAGATCCAGCAAGCTGAAAATAATGCACAGAAGGTGACGTATCTTACAGATGTCTGACAGTCTAGTCACGTGCGATATTAGCGCTATATCAAAATAGTGAAGGAAACTCGAATTCTACCTGGCGCTTGACTCACCACAATGCCTTCGTGGTCAAGTTGTGTGACGTTCGCCATGTATGCGAAAGGTCCCGGGTCAAGTCCCGGTGGAGGCTAAGATTTTTTTTTCTTTCTTTGTCAGATTCCTCTTCAGAAAATGCTAACACTAAATTATTTTTTTTTCTATTTTTTTTTTCTTTTTTAAAATCAATTACGTAAATGTATAAGGGTAGATTTGTGTGTGTTCTTATTAACATAAAATTAATAATTAATAGTAAAAAAAAACACTTGCTAAAGACAGCAATTTTCATTGGGCATAGAGCTAAAAATTAATCCTCCCGAGTTTTAGTCTACTTTGTTTTCATTCAAAATAACCCTGTTAGCGATACAACATAATAATTGGTCGGCTCTTTTGATGCCCACTTATTGTTCCATTCCATTCATCTAAAAATGTTTATATCCACGCATCGATCGCAATTTAAGAACATTACCGGCGATGCAGACGATCAGACACTTACAAAGGAGAAAACACAAAATATAGAATGAAAAATGACATTTATTAATGACGAGGCAAAATATAATATAGTGTGCATTTTGTAAAAAATGTAATACAGAAGTAAATTAATATCATATACAAAAATTATGCATTGTGAAGTTATGCATTCTAACAATGCGAACGTAATCAGGTCACGTAGCTTTTTAAACTCTAGATTAAAATAACCCCGGGTAGAAAATCAGGGTGTTAAAACCCCATAGAACCCAATCATGGGTTCGACACCCACACCCAGCAAACATATCGAATGAAGCATTATAGTATTACACTATTGCTCACGCTAAACTACAGTAACAATTTTACACTTCACAACAGATTTATACCAGGGATACAAAGTTACACGGGTTCAGACAACTTCTGGCAACCCTCTTTAATCATATAATGTCAAAATGCAATGGCTTGCAAGAAAGGTGGTTGTTTTGAAAGTAATGGCAGGCGGCATGTCATCGGCCAACCGCTGCCAGCACGGCCGTAATACACTTTGAGTGTTGTTTAAAACGAATCACTACCATATAAACAACAAAAGCGAGGCAGGCTCACAACCAAGTATCTTAATGAAAAAATTACAAAGCAACATAAAATGTAGTCAGAAACTACTTTAAATGAACTTTAATATTATGGAGGTAAAAAATGATTGTAATAATATATTTATTGTCATTATTATGTTAATAATATTGTCCCCCATAATTACCCCCACACCATCCCACTATCATCCTCATCAACATATCCATTATAATAATCTCCATCATTACCATCGCCGTGGTAACGGTTTTGACTTCCATGACTAAGCCGGGAAACGAAAGTTAATAATATAAAACTGTAAGAAAATATAGTAATTAGGCCTATAAAAATGGGAACATACTGAGCGTTCAGTACGATAACACGTCAGGTAGGGCAATATCATTCGAGACTGACGTGTGTAATAATAGCACATAGGCACAAAAAAAGAACTTAGTACTGTACACTATTCGGAATAAGTAGGGGAGGGGTTTGTCCCCTGTGACGGTGCACTGATCATGAAGACGCGCTGCACTGTGGCCACCGGGGGTGTTGTGAAGGACCATATAAATTGACATTATTTTTACATAACATATATTAAGATAATGACCGTATGTGTTATCTCAAAGACACCTTGCCACCATTCTTCTTATTGAATTACCACCAGTACTCGATGTTTTATTAAAGAGATATTTATGTACGTTTTCAAGAGCCATTATGATAGCTTGTCACATTAAAGTTGGATTCTAATTACGTTTGTGAGATCGATAAAATCGCGACAGATCTTACGCGCTTTGCATCTCCTATTTTTAAAAGTCTTTTAAATAACCCCCCAAGCTGTCCCCAGTGAGCAATAACAAAAGTTTATAAAACATGGTAATATTATTAAAAACAAGAATCTGTGTAAGAGACAAAGCCTGTGTACGGTGAGGATATGTATACCTGTACTCGTTGGAATTGTTTGCACTTGTCACTAACAATACGTGTGAATTATACTGATGCTGATATGCAGCAATCCAATGATGGTAAATATAAACACATTTTATGAATGTTTAAGAAGTCGGGAGAGTTATACTATGAATATTATTTACATAAGAAGCCTACGAATTTTATAATGCTTTAAAGCTAGCAATATGTTAAAAAACGGTTGTCAAACCAGATAATCTGATGCGTCCATCCATGATGGCACCGACCGCGCCTGGTCTAGCGTGTCTGAGCTGAGTCCTTCTGGATCGTCACACTCAGTGCGTCCTATATATAGGCCTTTCTGGAAGATCTATAATGTTTTCCCTAGTTTTTAGGATGTACAGTATATACTTTACATTTTTAAAAATCTATTTTATTATACTAAACTAACCTTTACATATCTATACATCATTCTATGCTGTTATTTTCCCCATTTTTAATGTTAAAACAACACTTTTTAAGGATTTAATGATCGTTTCTGCATTAGAAATGCCTGAAATCATAAACTTTGAAGGCTGATTTCTCATATATTGTTCTTTAAACAGCTCTATGTTTAAACGCTTGTAACTTCATAAGGAAATGTCCGATTTGAATGATTTTTTAACCATTTTATAGCTATTATTTTACTCTCTAACACTGTATTAATAACTCAAAATCGATTTTTGCGACGAGTGACTGGTTTGGCTTGTCTTTGCCACATATATATATCTGTTAAAGGAGAGTCTTCAACTCTTATGCATTGTATATTTTTAATGTTCATTTCTTGTCTTCTTGAACTGTTGCTGATATTGAACATATCAAATCAAATAAAGGGTAAAGGTAGGCGAATAACCCGTATACCTCGCAGCGTCATTGTGCTGAATTGCGTATGGGCGTGGTCCGTGACTTGAGCAGCAGCCGTAGAGAGGAGCTTAGTTCCATCATTCCACAACGACAGGTGCTGAAATGAACCACATAGTATCGGGGTAACCCCTACTCTTCCGAAAGATGCAATGGGTTCTTTAAAGTGCACACGAGCCATATTGTATATTCAACATCTTATTATTTCCTTCTCTACCATGGAGTTATGCCGTATAAATCCATAGTTTTACCAACCGAACCCTAGGCGAAGAGCGACTGTACTTACCACTCGGCCACTCGGCTCGTTCAAAAATGCATACAAATTAGTTACAGGCATTTATACATAGAATATTGTCTGCAACATAATTATAGAGATGTCTAATATTTCTGGATTCTAAATAGATCAAAGATTTGATTCTTTGTTTATAAACTAAAAGTTATACGACGTGTCATTAATTAACTGCCTGTATTGTAGTTTTGTTAAGCAAATTATGCGTCGAGAGACGTGTTTGTGGACACTAATGCTAATTCTATGATGATTGTTGCCTTAAAGGGAATTAATTTCAAGAGAGAAATTATGTTTGCCAGTTAAAATAGATATCAAATATCATGTTTGTATGCACGGCTACTGCAAACAAGCAGAGTATATATATACGTACATCTGGGACCTATTTAAATGCTGAAGTTTAGAACTGAAAGAACTCTGGCGATGAATGTCCTCCGTCACAAATTAACGTGTTATTCAAATTAAAATTCAGATTTATTTTTACATCGTAAAAAATACAGATTTAACAGATGAATGGTGCCCAAGGCAAATAAAACAATTTTACGAAAACAAAAGGCGATGCAAACATGTCTATGTTTAAAAAATAAAATAAAACATATTTCTAATGAGGTTCCACATAAATTATTGTAGAAAATGAATTGTACTGCAGACAAAACGACAAGAATTAAGTAAAATTCATAAAAGTTTATTTAGTTAATTACCCTGGTCATATTCCTTTGAGCATAGGGCCTACAGGCTGTTACAAACAAACAATACATCCCTCCCCCACCCACAAAGAACAAAACACTCGCGAAATTTCGTCCGTCGGGACCAATATGAACTGACAGCTCCTGTTTGTGTTGCTGTTGTCGCGGGTCTCTGTTTTGTGCCGTTGTCGCAGGTTGCTCTCGCGTTTTGTAACTAGGTCTTAGTTTACATTCGGCTGTGAGTGTTCGTAGTGTAAATCGTCAATTCAACAATAAATGTGTGAGCGATGTAAGATTCGAGCCATTGAGCAATATGATAATATTCTAATCAATCATCTGAGAAGCCGAAGCACGATATAAATTTTAAAAAGCGTAAAAATTTAACGCTGTCCACCTATGAGCAACTTGATGCCACAGTGTTTATAATGATTGATTACTACAGAAGTTAGTCCTAAAGCCGAGAGAAATGTATACACTTGGTGTCAACAGCATCTATTAGCATTCATCCCCGTTATCCCCGGGGAGATTTGCATACGTTGTTCCAGTAACAGGAAAACGACATCAATGTGATAGCCCCCGTTCTACATAAGGTGGCAGTAGAACGTATCTGAGGTTCGATCTAGGTCTATGTGGTCAAGCAGTATGACGCGCTCGATGTAATAGTTTGCAGGTTCGGTTCCCGTTAGAGACCTCATACATTTTAAAATGAAAGCATTAACCTTTCGTTGGAGAGCTAAGCTTAATAAGATTGCAAACATAATATTAAAACACGTATGTTCTTGTTTATTATGTGTTTCTCTCAACTACAACACAACTACAACAACAACAACAACAACAACAATAATAATAATAATAATAATAATAATAATAATTATTATTATTATTATTAGAATAAGAATAATCTGATAATGTTGTAAAATTAACGAAGTCAAAGGACGCCTATTCTGTATAGGAGACAAATAATTTTGTCGGATACCAAAGAAGATAAGGAAAATCCAGGTTTGATTCCTAGAACACATTTTCCTACTTTAAGAATAATTCCTTTCATTAACACATCATTTATTATGCATGAAGTGTTTGAGCATTATTCAAATGTTGCCATGTGGAAGTTGACAATCCGTGTTTAATGATTAGTCCCTTAGCGGCTTTGAATTAATAGGCATTTTCAAAAATCATCTTCTCACGTTTGGCAATTTGCCTATCCTTGTATTCCACCGTGTTATAGGGGGCCTATGTAGTTTATAAATTTTACCAATTAAAGTAACTGAACTAATAACTGAAAATCGTCAAATCTGCCTATCATTACAAATCTATCTAGGTACGACCACGTACGTTACATAAATTTGAAAATGTTTCTCCCACTCACTTATTTCGTATCTTTATGTGAATATTTCCCCGATGGATAGAACTAGGCTAAGATACAAACATGCTAATAACCAATTTGGATATATACCGTAGATTATTAGGTATGTATATATATCTCTTGTCTCTTTGGAACGATGTGGCAATTGGCGTCGGTCGGTTACAAGGGTGTTTACATTCACCTATCACATTTCAGTAACAGTAATCTTTGTGTGTAATTTTAGAAAAAGATGCCATAAGCTTATAGCATTGATATATTTATTTAATTTATTTATTAAATGTACATTACATTTTATGTGTTTATGTACATTACAATATAAACTGCCTTTTATGGATAACCAAAAGATTGATCTCTTATTGAATTATTTAATCAACGTAAGTAACAGTCATTACATTATTACAATCATTATCACAATCAATACATTATTGTCATCTGCAATATCACGATCATCACCATCCATATCATCAATATAACTAAATCCAACACCATTATCATCATAATCATCATTATCTACATGATCATGATCGTTAACATTAGCATTAGTATCATCATCATCATCATCATCATCATCATCATCATCATCATCATCATCATCATCATCGTCATCATCATCATCATCATAATCTTCTTCTTCTTCTTTGCCATTATTATTATCATCATCATCATCATCATTTACTTTTGTAATTTCCGGAGCCCCATTACGCTGCAGCGTCATAGGGCTGTACAGAAAGTACAAAAGCAATGTATCGAGCATGGCGCACGCCTACTATACATGAAATAACATCTGATCTTAGAAATATAGTAATACTATTATTGGTATTATCATCATTAATATTATTGTAAAGTTTATCATAATTATAAGTGTGATTTTTATTTAATTATTATTAAATAAAAATCACACTTATAATTATGAGTGTGATTTTTATTTAATTATTATTAAATAATATTTGATAAAATGTCTATGTCAACGTGTATATGTAAGAAGAGTTAAACAACACAAAACAGCGTTAATAAAACAACCAGGTACGTGAAAAAAAAGTGAAAAAACAAAGGCTAGCAATAAAAATGATAGATGTGGTTGTAGTTAACTGGTATACACTGGTACACTTGAGGTAACTAAGGCGAAGGCTCGAGTAGAGTAGAAGATTTTAATTTTTCTATTCCCACCGCAAGTGGCGCTCGTCAATGAAGAACAAATGAGACGCCTGTGATAACTACTATAGTTGTAGAGTCTCGGCCAAAACGATAGGATAAAGAAGATTAGAAATAGGTGTATCATTCATTCTCTAAACTTGAGGGGTAAACATTATTTTTTACAAGAAAACACAGCAGTTCGGCAAGAGAGTTCAGTGGCGGATCCAGGAATTTGAAATAGAGGGCCGGGCCGGACCCAGGGAGGGACTTTGGCAGATGGAGGGTCTATATGACAATTTACGATTATGTCACCTCTAGAAGGCCGGCAATGGCATTCTCAGACTTAAAAATTGAATGACATAATCACGTTTTCTCCAATTTTTTACAATTTAAAAATTGTTTTGAGGGGGGGGGGGCTCAGACTTAAAATTTAAACATCCTCCTTGAATCCGCCACTGGAATTGTACTTCATTCACATAGAACATAGGTTAGTTACTTGATAATAATAATATTAATAATAATAATAATAATAATAATAATAATAATAATAATCATAATAATCATAATAATAATCATAATAATAATCAAAATACTACTAATAATATTTCCTCAAATCCAGGAGGACGAAGCCAAGGAGGAACAAGTTTCCTATACAAAATTTGGCAGCCCCAAACATCAAATATAAAATAAATATAACAATGGCATACAATGACACACCCGGCATAGATAGGGCCTACCCCGCATAGTAACAATTTTGTACATGGGTTGATTTAACTAAATTTAGTAATAATTATCCATTTATTATGATTATTACTTTTTACTTTCATTGTTTTAAAGTTTTAATTATAAAAGAAACTAAGAATAAATGAGGTGGGCCAAAAGAAAAACAGTGCTGTGGCGCTACGATCTAGTTATCCTCTGGTTATCCATAGAATCGACCGTGTCGGGCGCAATGCGTGCCCAGCTTAACCTACATCAACGAAATCAATGAACAAAAAGACTGTAATCATAATAATAAAAATAAAATAATTAATGAATTTATACCAAATTTCTTATTATTAATAATATTAATACATATTATACATGATTAAATATTGTACTTTCTTTTCTTTTCTCATTTTTCAAAAATAATGTTTTCACAGCATGTTTGCTTTCTTTATGCCGTGTTCTGGATTATATGTACACATATAAACATTAAAAAAACATTGAAAAAATAGTTGTATTATGATTTTATAACGACTCTATTTCAGTTCGAGTTCGATAAAATTTTATTATGTCTACAAGCTTATTATCACTATTATTATTATTATCATTATTATTATTATTATTATTATTATTATTATTATTATTATTATTATTATTATTATTATTATTATTTGTCTTTAATATTGTGTCCATCATGTCGTCTTAACAAATTGAATCAAATTCTTAGGTTTGTTTCAATCAATTTTTATCATAAGAATTCGAATAATGTTTGGAACAATTAATTAGTCTGTACACCTGATAAACGCGTCAAACATTATTTATTCCTAACAATTAACTAATTGGTTGGCATGTCAACTGTCCATATTATTATAAATCAAGCCTTGCTGCCGACGGTTACCGTAGTTTTGTTTGTCCATCGGGGCGGGGTGCGGTGGGGAAGAGCGGGTGTTAATAAGTCTCTACTCCCACTGGCACTATTACTGAATATAATGACTGAAAATATTATTGATCTCTGTTAGCAAAATTTAAATGAACGCCCTCTACCGCCACACTTTTGTCAGAGTTTCAGAGGTTGCTTAAGAATATTGATATCTTCGCCTTAAGCTGGTTTTCCAATAGGCGAATTTATTCGCGCGAAGCAAAGCGTCAATTCGCTTCCTGAGCTCTGATTGGTTGCGCATTTTTTGGCTTCGCAAAAACTCCGATAGGAATGTGAATGCGCATGCGCATGAACCGACGCTTTCGTTTCGGGCGAATATATTCGCCTAGTGGAAAACAGGCTGTACAGGTACTCGGTTTAGATTGTACCATCTACACGGTTATTAAATCAGATATTAATTATGTAGCATGACATTTCGATTAAAACAGCTTCGTCAAACTCATCAAAAATGGTTATGTATATATTGATACGTACAGTGTAGACTAACGTCGTATCCCTAAAACAAACTATAGTCGAAATCGAACTAGTCCAGCTGCAACTTTAATTTCAATTTGCATTCATACAACGTAGTCGAAGTTCTAACTATGGCTACTGTAAATCAAGTCTTAAGTTGTAGTACAACTGAAAGCGGCTGGCAAGCAACGGTTATCAAACTAAGCAATAAAAAGAGCTCATTTTAATAGCAGACGGAAGCTTATTAGTTCCAAAAACGCGGATGAATATTAAGCTGCCGTCTGATGTTTTAATATATATTTCTTCTTAGTATATTCAATATAAGTTTATATGTCAATGTACAAATCATACAGAAAAATTTGGGTTGGCTCTGTGTATGCCGAAATGCAAAATACAAATACACAGACATGCACACACATATAGGCCTACGCATTCTATCCATTTTTGAAATTTTTAAGATTTTTGGCTTAGGGGCACCCTATGGATGTAATCTAGTATCATGGGAATTCATGATATACTGTACCCAAAAAATGTTTAGAAATATGAAATTAATATGAGAGTTATGCATTATATCCATCCACCAAACTAAAACAATCTGGAAGTGCATTATCCACCAAGCATTGAAAAGTAAGCAATCAACCAATCACAGAAGACAATGGTGCATATTTAATTACTTTCCTAGCTGGTGGAAGAGCATAATACCAAGTTTGTTTTTAGTCAAAATACAATTAATAATAATAATTTAAAAAAATGCATTGTTTTTCAGTTTTGAGAATAAGTTGCAATGTGACTTTGACCAAGTTCTGGTCAAAATATCAATTTTAGTCTAATTTTATTAACTATTATTATAACTAACACCTTCAACAAACAACATAAAACACATACATGTCAAACCTAAAGAGGTTTTACTTAAGACTTTCCAAGCCAACGCTTGGAATTTAGATATACTCTCTATGCTAAATTTATATTTTAAATATTTAACAATATTTAAATGAATGCAAATTTATATGGGCCTGAAAATGTGTGTTTTGAAATTGGGTATTTATTTTTTGTTTACTAAAGTGAAAGGTGGATATTCTTCATAGGCCTAGTGAATTTAAATACACTAATTATTCATATTGTAAAAAACTACCAATAATGTTTTCTGTTCTTACTGTAGTGGTTAGTGATAGTATTTAATTTACATTCAGTGTACTATACTATATTTTAGGGGAAAGACAAATTTACTAAATAAGATCAGACACATTTTGTAAATCTTTTATGAGAGTGAATGCAATAATATTGGTAAATAATATTTAAAAAAAAACCTTATCAAACCCTTTTTTTACGTTATTTAGACATATAATGGAATGTAAACCCCTAAAATCCTGGTGATATTTCACTTTAACTTGTTATTTTTTATTATACCTGAAGTCTAAATCATGCTTTCTACTGGCAAAACTGGATATAATGCGTACCATCAGATTTTTCATGCTTCATTGACTTTTCTTTTAATTTGGAAAAGTGTATTATGTTCATCTTGACTGATTTATAGAAAAGAAATCATCAAAACAGTACTTTTTTCTGTTGTGTAGTTAGTATATTACACAAAAAAGTCAATAGAATTATTTTTTGCTCAATATCTTAAAACTATGATTTTGGCTTATTATAATACGTTCTTCCGAATCACTGCAGTATAATAATAACACAACATATAATATATATATATATATATATATATATATATATATATATATATATATAGGCCTATATATATAATGGCCTATATATATAAACACACATACACTAGGTTTGACCACTTTAATGTTGGTTAGGCCATCAAAAGCATTAAAAAATATGCAAGATGAGACCAGGGGGTTAGGTCTGACCCAAACCTTTCGACCCACCCAAAAACAGGTTAATTTCAACCTATCTAACACATGAACCAAATTTTAATCAGCGAATGTGGAGTGGGTGTTGCTCGATGATTAAGTGAGGGTCTAGATCGCAAAATAAGATCATGGTGATTTTGAGGACATTTTAAATGAGGAAGACTGGAGGAACTTTTTTTGGGGAAGGAGGAGTGGTGTTCCCTTACCACTGTTTATACAGGGGTGGCTTAAAACCTTCATTCGATTAATGTAATGTACTGGGACAAAATTCCTAATATTAAGCCGAAAAGGTGTGGTTCCCGATGATTCTTTTTATCCTTACAATTTTTGTCGATTTTTAATCTATTGAAAACCAGCTGAATTGAAATGTTCGGCTGCAGGTTGACCAAGCTTAGATGTTTTTATAGCTGATATATGTTGTGCTATTCTCATACGAAGAGCGTTTTTTGTTTCTCCGACATGTTGCTTAAAATATTACTATATATGAAATAAGTAGCATTTTTGGTGAGACAAATAATTGATTGCCTTATCCGGAATATGTTTTGTTTAGTTGCTCTTGAATAATTGTGTAGAATCAAGTAAGGAGCTTATTTATGATGAACGACTGCCCAAATTATCACGTAGGGTAAGTGGTCAGTGATGGGCTATGAAGAACTGGAAAGAGACACCCTTGACGTTCTGAGGTCTGTAGGATGAGGATAATTATATATAATCTAAATTATAGCCCTAAATCTGGGCACCCACTGCGTGCAACGTCGTTTTTAATGACGATTTCTTCAGACTGCCACACCGAGACAATCAGTAGACGGCTCGCATCATCTAGCGCTCACAGAGAGCGGAGTTGGATTATTCGTCTTGTTGGACTACTACTGCTGCTGCTGCTGCTACTACTACTACTACTACTACTACTACTACTCCTACTACTCCCACTACTACTACTACTACTACTACTACTACCACTACTACTACTACTACTGCTACTGCTACTGCTACTGATACTGCTACTGCTACTGCTACTGCTACTAATAATACTAATAATAATAATAATAATAATAATAATAATAATAATAATAATAATAATAATAATAATAATAATAATAATAATAATAATAATAATAATAATATAATAATAATAATTATAAATTGCAATAATAATTCTATAAAACATTAATAATAATAAAATTATAATAAAAGTTAAAATAGTAGTTATAATTATCTTAATAATAATAACAATAACGATACTGTATAGGCCTATAGCTTATTCGGTTCACATGTGACGCGGTTTATTACTTCATACTCAATATTGTGAGTGGAGTTGAATAGCTTGCCTTCCAATCCAATCATCATCATCATCAAACATTTTTTTTCCCTTTTATATAGAGCATGTGTTTAAGTTTGTCTTGTAAAGGGTGATTAAGTTTGCTGCTGCAGGGCATATCCTTGGCCATTTTCCTTCAACCAGTTAATATTAAAAAAATTAATAATAAATAGCATAATCGAGCTTGAAAACTATTGATATCTTATTCGAATAAAGCCCTACTTCAAATATAATTATGGTTGTCATTCTGGTCCAGTGTTAGCCTTGGAACTAGGACAATAGTACATGCATGCAGTGTATAAA
>NW_022686322.1:3899096-3902336 GCF_011630105.1 Anneissia japonica
TTTGAAATTTTGACCTAAAATACCCTATTTTAAACTATTTAAGATGGGGATAGGGGAAATAAATTTATGTTTTTGGTCACTTTTACATATACTGTGGATATGAAATGTAACAACAACTTTGCTAAATAGTTACTCATCCTTCTCATTTAAAAATTTGATCGGAATGATGACGTCATCATGATAAATTCCAAGATGGCGTCCATTAAGGTTGTAAAAACTATGTTTTTAATGTAAAAATAATTTTATTGTTATCAAAGTACAATATAATTCCAATACAATATTATATATACAGAAATTTAAAAAAACATATATACATATATATATATATATTATATATATATATATATATATATAATTAATGAACTACTACAAAGTTAACCCAACGAAAAAACGAAATAGTTAAATTTTGCTTTAACATACCAATTTTTTTAGGCACTTAATTTTTTTCTATAACTGTGAAAACTGACAGGACCTTAGTTAAATACTTACCCATTATAGTCGTTCAGTGGTGGCTCCAGGTGGTCAGATAGGGTGGGTCCAAACACAGGGCCGACTAGACCCTCGGTCAGAGTCCCGGAATAAACTTCCCTGGGCTTATGGGAGAGTTTCTTTTAGCTTTGTATGGCCCAAAATTGTGCTTTTAAGCCAAAATATTAGGGATTGGCAATCAAAATAATGTTATATGGATAAGCAAATCATTATTTGTGGTGTGGCAACCTTGTCGTGGTATCGGACGATGGGAGTCTAGGGAATTCCCCACCTCCCAAGCAAATACTTTCAATTTTTACATTGGCAGAAAGTTTGTCATACATTGAAATAATAATGTTAAGTATATATTTTTTAAACCTTCTTTCTTTAATTTAAATATAAGAAACTGATGATCAATTGAATCAAAGGCTCTTTTTAAATCAATAAAGGCAACATATACTCTTCCTCTTTTTTTTTTATAAATATTTATGAATTATTGTGTCTAAAATAAAAACATTATCCATGGCCCGATGACCCTTCCTAAAACCTGCTTGTTCCTGATGAAATAAATTATTATCTTCTGCCCAATTAATTAATCTAATATTTATTATGTAAAGAAAAACCTTACCAAGTAGTGGAATCAATGAAATGCCCCTATAATTACTGGGATTATTTTTGTTACCCTTTTTGTAAATCGGAATAATGAGACTTGTTTCCCATTGGGTAGGATATATTCCCGTTCCCGCCAGGTGTATTAATATTAGGAGGGAATAAAGAACATATACTATAGTATCAACAATAGAATTAACACATTTAAAAAGAAAAAACATATCAATAATATTTCTCTAAGTGAGGGAAGTGTGTATGAAACAATATCGTCATTTTTAAAATTGTGATTTAAAAAATATAAAAATTTAGACTGGACTCTCTCAATCTGATGGGCTTGTAAGAACGAAATAGAATTACAGTATAAATAACACTGGAATAATCAAAAAAATATCTAACTAAAGAAATGTAAAGATGCAATATACAGCTGTGGGTCAATTATGCATGGTCTTGTATTATACCATGTTATCTGAGATTAATCAGTGGACTTTTTAAATACTCAGTACGTCCCCAATTACTGGCCAGTCAAATAAATGTATAAAAATGGTTCGTGTGGGAATCGAACCCACAACCTCCAGTTTATCTAGCCAGATAACAACCACTAAAAAAGCTAAATTTGCCTCAAGAAATATAGGAGTGAGGAGTGTTGTGTTATCGTACCAAATACACAGTACGTCCTTAAATACTAGCCAATAATGAAGATTAAAAAAAAGAAAAAAAGAAAAACCTGGCTCGTGTGGGGATTGAACCCACTATCTCAAAAAAAAACCTGGCTCGTGTCGTGAATATTCATAGATTTTTCTCATATAAAATATATAAATTGCAATTGGGTTCGTGTGGGAATCGAACACACAACCACCAGATTTGCTATTCATTATCCACCATCAAATAAACTGCATTAAAAAAAAATTGGTTCGTGTGGGAATCGAACACACAACCACCAGGTTTGCTATTCATTATCCACCATCAAATAAACTGCCTTAAAAAAAAATTGGTTCGTGTGAAAAAAAAAAAAAAAAAAAATGGATCGTGTGGGAATTGAACACACAACCACCAGGTTTGCTATTCATTATCCACCATCAAATAAACTGCCTTAAAAAAATGTTTGTGTGGGAATCGAACACACAACAACCAGGTTGCCTATTCATTATCCACCATCAACTAAACTGCCTTAAATAAAAAAAATTTTAAAAAAAATTGGTTCGTGTGGGAATTGAACACACAACCACCTGGTTTCCCGTAACATGATTGGTCTATTTTTTCCTAATTTGCATAATGAATTTTTCAAACATTTTTGTCTATTTAAAAAAAGTTATGAAGATGGTAACAATCAAAAATCTATTATAAATTTAATTCTACATTTTTAGACAAAGAAATTAACCCTCTTGGCCCACGGCCCGTTTTTGACACTATTACCATGCGTATTGTTAACCTGTAGTGTATATATACAAAGATTTTTTTCTAGTAGGATCAGAGTTGACTAACTGGTACTTGGTGTGGTACTAGGTTTATCGCATTTATGGTTTAGGGGCCGCGGTTTACCTCCCTCCGTTTAGTCAGGCTGGATCAGGAGTAGTAAACTCGGCGATCGTGGGTTCGATTCCCACACGGGGCAAGTCTTTTTTATATTTTTTTATTTATTTGTTTTGATGGTCGTTGGTTCGATTCCCACACGAGCCAATTTTTTTTTTTTTTCTAAGAATGGGGATTTTTTTCTGAGACACTATATGATATACTGATTCAGAAAAACCAAAAATTAATTTTCCTTTACTTTTTTCCCGCTAATTTCCTACTATTTCGCAAACCAAGGAGCAAAATGTCGCAATTCTTTATACTCGTACTAGGACCAAGGGCCATGATAAAGACTAAATACATCACCCCGATGAACACTACTTAAAAGAGAACTAGCAAAGTTCTAGAGTGGATTTTTGATATGCCAATCAACCTTAAAATAATTTTTTGGCTATTTTTTTTATGAAGTTATAGGCGATTATATACGATTTTATCATGACGTGTAAATAGCGCCGCGTAGGGTATCTACCGCGTAGGGTATCCGCCGCGTACGATCTTTGCGTGCATGCTGTAATAATCACAATTCACAGCCATGGTTACATCATACACGTAAAGATCGTGTGAGAATCGAACACACAACCTCCATTATCCACC
>NW_022686322.1:3902585-3905239 GCF_011630105.1 Anneissia japonica
GTATGGATATATATTGTTTTGAAATTGCTCTGATAACAATAAAGTTAAATTTACATTTTAAAAGAGTTTTCCCGCCAAAATGGCAGCCATCTTTTGGAATTTTTTGTGATGACCTTATTATTCTGATTAAATTTTTTAACGAGAGTGAGGAGTAACTATTTAGCCAAGTTCTTGTTACATTTGATATACATAGTGACTAAAAACATACATTTATTTCCCTTACCCCCATCTTAATTAGCCCAAAATAGGATATTTTATGTCAAAATTTTAAAGCGCTATAAAAAATATTGGCCAAGCTCTAAGAATGGGGATTTTTTTTTTTGAGACACTATATGATATACTGATTCAGAAAAACCAAAAATTAATTTTCTTTTATTTTTTCCCACTAATTTCCTACTACATCCAGGCTAAATCCAGGGTCGCGCGTTGAGTTAGTTCTCTTATTTTTTATTATTTTTCTCATTGTTGACAGCGCCACCAACGACAAAGAATAAGCGCCTAATCCAAAAAAGGAATCGAGTATGGGACGCCAATTAAAAGCTTACAATTAAAATACACTAAACAAGAAACAAATAGAAAGCTAAGACAAATAAAAAGTCATTGAAATAAATAAAAAAATAAAAAAACCGACAATAGAATTACTGTATTAAATCATTACATAATTATAAATCTACAAAGCATAAGAAAAAGTCCAGCCATTAAATTCTTGCAATTAAAACAAATATTTGAATGTCAAAATAACATTAATGAAATTGTGACATATACAAACTAAAAAGGCCTACAATAACTATGATTATTAAATGTTCAGCTATTATACATTTGGAAATAATTTCCAACAATTAAAACTACCAGTTTCTAATGTGAAACCGCATAGGCTCTTCTTAAAATAGTGACGAAGGTGCCGATTATCATTAGTATCCTTGGTCATTAGGAGTAGGGGGTTGAAAGGTAAGAAGAACTTCTTACAATGAATTTTCTGAAAACGTGAATCACAGCATAGAAGGCTGGTATCCGATGTAGGCCTAAAATGTGAACGACCCCTAAATAACTTGTATAAAAAAATTTAGAAACATTAGAGACTGATTTCTTTGAAGTGACATAAGGAGTTAAACATGGATTTTTTTCTATTTACAACAATGAACTAGCAAATAGTATGCTTCTTTTACAACAACGTTGGGTATATACTGTATAAATAACACACAAATGGGTTGTTTATTCTTTGCAGACGATGATATGTCGAACTAGGATGGCAGTCTTTGGTAGCAATTCAAACTGTCCGACGTCTAAAATTTGCCGAAAGTTAAAAGTAAATAATAACATTTTTATGCAAACCAAGAACATGAAGATAATTAAACTAACTAATATTTCTTATAAGGCATAAAGAGGGCATTGACAAAAAGTGAAATTTTAGCAAATGTGAATGATGAACCTTAACTTCTATAACTCTCGTACTGTATATTAGATTCTTTTATATTGTAAGGTAATTTCTGAATGCTTTAAAGATATTTTAATGAATGTATCGTAATTTTGTATAATAGAATACTAACAATGTCGCTTTTATTGTCTTGTATTGTATTTTAATATTGTAGGGTCTACTATTTAACGTAATCGATTTCAGAGACATATTATGGTGTTAATTTACGAGAGGAGATTTGTTTCTATAGTTCAGAATTTCAATTGAAAGCTAGAGGGTATAACTATACTTTAATAGCTTAAATAAACTAATGCCAGGACTAACACACAATAAAAGCAATTCAAATACTGTATATTCAATTAAAAAATGCAATTACACGTATATATTTTTTATTTTATTAGCTACGGAAAAAACACGGTCACCAAATGCGAGGGAACAGGGAGTCAGACTTCAGCAGAAAATAGAGAGAGAGAGAGAGAGAGAGAGAGTGCACACACACACACACCAAGAATTATTGCCGAAAGCTCAATTCGGCATTCTCCTGTTTTGATTTTAATTAGCTTTTTATTTTTGCATTGAATAGAGTGGCAGCCCCTGAGGGAAAAGGAGTCTTAAGCCTTCTACCATTATTGTTAATTTTAGACATAATACGTTGCAAAAAAAATCTCATGGAATAGCTCTGCTGAATGGAGATTTCCGGAGTGTTAATCGAACTTAACTGACAAATCAGAACTGCTCGGGGCAGGTCAGGACCAGATTAACAAAGGAGCTTTTGGGGCGCCAGCCCCAGGCCCTCAGGCCCAATGGGGAAAAATACCCCCCCCCCACGAACCCCAGGAAAAATCACCGACAATCAAATGTTATGTTTTAGCCACTAGAGTACAATTAGGCCCACTTGCAATTACAGCCCCAAGTCCCACCCACAGCCCTTTAATCCGATCCGCCCCCTGGAACTGGGCCAGGAATCTTGGACTACTACAGCTCCATACATAAGCCTATATGTGAGGGATCAGTTGTATGACTAGAACTTGCTCTCGTCTAAAGTGATATACGAACAGGATTCCGTAAGACTCTAGCAGTATAACATTCGCATTGGTCGAGGTTCAATCTTGTCTCTTATACACATCTAGATGTGTATAAGAGACAGGTATTAACATGGTTCAACTCTTACATAAAATCTAGACAACAGTCTGTTAGAGTGGAATCAGCCATTTCAGTTCCAGTCCCAGTGAATTTTGGT